>NC_040018.1:13681692-13981692 GCF_000972845.2 Larimichthys crocea | reverse complement strand
GGTATTGTCTTACCTTGGACAATCAATATGACACAGAAGAGTGATACAGCACGAATAAACAGAGTGGGAGATAAGAGTATGAACGGTGCTTGAATAACCTTTGCTTTTAGTTAGAAGGTAAGTGATATTATACAACAACATGCCTCATCACAGGGGGTGACATTTGCTTACAGTGTGTAGCCGTCTTCATAGTGTTGATAAAAAGTATTTTACTTCCATGATTAAGAGAGACTTCAGTCCTTTGTTCACCTTTGCCTACAATTAGCATGCCATCATATCTTTGGTGTTATATAGTCCTACTAAATGTCTACAAATGAAGCTAATCTATACCTCTTTGACTCAGATAACAGTAAGTATGCAAGACAGTCTGGCTGTCTGTTCAGTCACTATTGAAACTTTATGGCTTGGCAAAATATTGCTTTGCATTGTTACATTTGTGAAACGTAATTCAGACAACCCTGAAAACAAAACAAAAAAAAACGGTTTGTATTTATTTGTTCTCTTCATTCTCTGCTATCTGCTATCTATAAAAACTATGGTCAGGTTTAGGAAGTGAAAAATATTTTTTTTTTAGATGCAAGTCTACATGTTTACTTTTTGTGCAGTAATCTAGTGTTTTACAATCAAATTTTAAAACATTTTACATAATTAAAATTGACAATTAATTATCTCTATATGATCAGACAGACAGACATGACATGACGTGATATAAGGTAGTGCGTAGATTCACAGTCTTCACAGTTTTGAAAAAGTGAAAGACAGGGATAAAGGTGAACGTGGTCATACCATTTTTCTCTCTCTTCCACTCTTTTTTAACAAATTATAACAAATTATATGTCATATCACATATGAGCTTTCCCAGTACTGATATCAATCATACTTTGGTGTAATGGGATTTCCTGGGTGAGTAGCACTCCTTCCTTGAATGTCACGCTAGGCCGCAGGTCAGACCTCCCCTGGCAGTGGCTCGCACACGCAGGCTTTGTTTAGGTGATTGATAGATCATCAAAACCTGAAAGTCGTAAGAGGACTGTGGAATAAGCTTTTGTGCTCTGTGAGATTTCATCAAGAAAGGGTTAAAAATGACCCATGAATATTGATCGTCTAGCTTGTGAATCTGCAAACATCACCTCCCAAATAAAGAATACGCCAGGAACTACTATAACTATTTGTTCCTTTTACACTCATAATTTGTGGTTACTGAATACAATATTCATTAATTACAAAAAAAAAGTTAGATGTTGTGGATCTGGATTAATAGATTAATCCCTGTTAATAAACATCATTCAGGACAAATGACAGGGCAAGATTTTCTCTGTCCACTAGGGGGAGAGAGAGTACACCATATATGGCCAAATGTGCCTCAGTTTTAATTTGTGTATAGGCAAAAACTGACTTAAGCAGTGCATCAGCAAGGTACTTGTAAAACACTTACAGCATCCATTCAGCTGTTTATCTTTAATAAATGTAAGCATTCTTTAGGTCATATTAAGTGATTTCTGAATTATTTAAACATAATAAGATGGATTGGCATAAACATGATACTTTTTCATAAATGAAACATTGTTAGGTAAAAAGATTTCTTTCCAGCATGTCTTGTATTTGGGTAAAAACATACCAGAGACCCTCCTTTCATTAGTTTTTCTCACTACACTACTAAAAAACACTACACTACACAAGATTTTTTATCCAGTACAAGCCCAACACATGCAAAATTACACTATTAGTTGTCGGGGGGGTTTCATAGTGTGCAGTTTTAAAAGATGGAAGCAGATAGGCATTTCATGGACTTCCATAACCACAGAGCAAACTCCATTGTCTAGAAATGCATCAAATCTCAGGAGAAAAGAAGTCTGTCTATTCTCAGGCCCTCTCCCATGCCCTGATATATGGTCTGTCTGTCAATGTCTGGACCAACTCCAAGTGTGACCCTCACTCACATAAATTATTTATTCTTTTCCAGAATTACAACAGAAATAAAATAAAGGAGCGCTGCATAACAGATACAGGTTAGAAAATACTAAATGAGTGAAATAAAATATTCTGAAAATATTGGCTCTTTAGATAAGAGCATTTTCTGTGAAACATTTTTCCAGGCCGAACAAGGTCTGACACATTTGTTTCAGTGAATTTGATTAATAAAGCAAGATCTCAAATCTCCTCTTGAATACCAATGCAGCGATAAACTCTCAAAAATTAATATGATGTACAGAACGGTTCGAAAAAATGAAACCACAGCCTTTGGAGTTTCATTCAAAAAACGGAGGGGAAAGTAAAACAAAGCAGCAGAAATTGGTCATAAAAGCATGGTAAGCGCATGATTTAGTGGGGCGATAAAGAGTGGAAAGGTGGCCATTCATCATGGAGGCTAGCTCACCAGGAGAGGGCCTGTCACAGACACCACCAGGTCTGGGAGGCATTTCAAGAAAGAGAGAGAGAGAGAGAGAGAGCCTGCAGTTGCCCCTACAACCTGTTTGTTCCAATGTCTTTTCCAGATGGACGCATACAGACCATAGATGCCTGACGAGTGCTTTGTCTTTGCCGCTCTGCAACTCCATTGTCACAGCAGTGTTGAGGGATGGATGTTGTTAACTGTAAAGTAGAGGACCAGACTTAAGAAGGCTTAGAGCCGCAGAACCAGATGATGGGAACAGAAAAAAGGCTTTCGTGTGGTAACTTCAGATTACACTGTAACAACACAGGGGAATACAATGAGAATATTGACCCTCATCAGTGAATTGCAAATGTCTGTCCAAATTTGACTTACACTTAGGAGTCTTATTTGTGCCCTAGTCACCAATAAGATATAGATTTGTTTTTCTCATGCATATAATATATCTCCACCCAGAGTCAGGCAAAGGACATGAGAAAGAATGATTAAAATGTAAGTTTTGTTGGCTTTTTCAGATCCAAGTTAAATCTACCTATAAGTTTTACATGTCACAACTTTGCACTGATGATTATAAAACCACCAACAGCAGCTGTCAAGGTAAACTCTTTTGTTTAAGAAATCAGTCATAGTTACTCACTATTTAGTTATTTAATTTAATTATTATTCAGGCTATGAATTCACATTTATTTGTGTGCTGTTTTAAAATAAGTCCGAAATGTTTATATATATATAGAAAAAAAACAAAAACAAAACACGTCACTTCCGGCTGTGGTCTCTGGTTATCTTTGGCTTAATTAAAACAGTCGCAGGTTTCATAAGGAGTTATAAATCTTCTTTGTTGTGCAGCTGACGGAAAACTTTTGTCTTGTGTCTTCAAAATAGCGGTAAGCTGCTTACTTTTTCACTATTATTTAAGCTAGCTTTTTCGACGTATGACGTAAATTATGTAAAACAAAACTTAAAGTTATGTTAAGGAAACAAGTCAGGGGTACAAACCTGGTAGTTGTTAAGTCAAACAAGTGTAGTGAAGCATATTGTTGGGACACCTGTCCAACACTCAAAGGCTAAGTACCAAGTAACCCCATTCAGGTCAAGCAGATGTTTTGCAAGCTAAAAAATGAACCACCAAAAAAAGTTTCTATAAGTTTTCTATAAGTTTCCATAATAATATTAGGTGGGTTGCTTATAGGTAGATTTAGTTTTATTGTTGTTCAGTCAGTAACCTATGTCCAATTTCTATCTTAAGCTGGCTTCATATGTACTGTACAGATATGGAAGTGGAGCTTCCCAACTAATTCTTTGCAAGAGAGCGAATAAGCATAGTTCTCTAAATGTCAGACTATTGCTTTAAACACAGTACCTATCCAGCTGTGCATGGCTCTGCAACCACCGAGTCAATCCCTCACTAAAATCCTTTATAGTCTTGGGATGTGAGTATGTTGCTTTTTGGCACTCTTTGATAGTGATGAAACAAGTTGGAGAGATCAAAGCCCAGTGAGGAGTTTAGTCTCCTGGCTCCTAAAGTCAGAGTTGTTATGATGATTATGCCCTTACATAATATCGTTTATTTAAAGTCTGGAGATCATGGTGTCACCATGACCTTGGGACCGAATTTCTTCAAGTGCTGTTGATTAAGTAAGTTGAGATGTCGGCTGAACAGACTACTGCTAACAGAAGTTAAAGAATGGCTCAAGTGGAGAACCCCTTCTGCCTGTTTCCTTGTCAGAATTAATAAAGCAAATCTTTGTGTGGCCTTTTCAAGATGCTTTCATATGCCACCCATCTGTTTTAAGGACTTTTTTTTTGGTTATGTCAACAGGAAATCCAACATCGACAGAAGTGTTGGGGCTTTGTGTGTCAGGGCTAATAACCGTTTGGAGCTGTATCTTGGCATATTTGCTGTTTGTGTGTCAGTGGAGAAAATGTGATTTGATTACTGCATTGTGGATGAATCTGTATCATTTTCTTCACGCTTGTACATTTCTGTCTGAGGTCTGAGTGTGTCCACGACTGCAAATAAAAGAAAAACATACAGTCTACTGTGAAGAATGGTTTAAAAAAACGTCCTTTTTCCAAGGTCCTCTGTGAACCAGCATTTTAATTAAAACCACTTGTTCCCAAACCTGTACTTAATGTTTCCCATTAGTCATGTTTGAGGGATTACAGACAGCACCAATGAAAGTCAAAGATTAAATGGAAAATGCAGATGTGTGAACAATGCGGCTTGTTTTATAGCTATCACAGCTTTTTAGTAATTTTTAAAAAATAAGTGCCATTGACAAGGTTCCCTAAGTCCACTTAGAAATAAAGATGACATTCTTTGGAAAAAGAAAAATCTGGAAGGGGTTTCTTGGTTGCGGGTCAGCAGGGGAGCTGCTTGAGGAAGCTGAAGGATTCCTCAGAAAACATTTTATCCTCAAGATTTTATCCTTAATCGCATTGTTAGCACTGTCCACAAAACCTAAAACAGTTTTGACTAATCCATGTGTTTTATTTATTATTTTATTATTAACTATTATAGTAAGTGGTAGAGTGGGTTGTCTAATAACCCCAAGGTTGGTGGTTCGATCCCTGCTCAAAAAAGATAGAGTATCCTCCCCCCGGTAGTGAATAACTTTCTTATAGGATGCAAACACACAATGAATGGCTCTGACATCAGGTTTGATTTGCTGTAGCTTGTCTGTATGCATTGTGAATCGTTAGTGACCCTTGATCCAGGGTTAGTACCCCTGTCATTCAAGCCTCTTAACTCCTTCCTCAAATGTCCTGAAATGTCTCAGTGCTGAAAAAAGGGCAGACTGGATAGCCTCTGCCCCTTACTCATTTCCTAGTGCCCTCTCCTCAAATATCATATCCACATATGCTAGACCCGGCAGAGGGCTAGTGTCTTTGAAGTGCATGCCTTAATTAGGTCGTGCTTGTACCGTTAGGTATATGTCTTTTGAATATGAGCACATATTCATGCTCATTATTTGATCTTTCAGAGATGTTTCTTTTTTTAAACCTGCCACCTACAGCGCTGTAGCAGCAGTGTGATTGAGCATTTAAAATGCAGCGAAGCGTATTATGCAACTAAAGCAGCCGATAAAAACATTTTTCAGGCTTGTTTCTTGATGAGAGACTGTGAAAGAAGATGAGGGATGGGAGAGCAGTTCATTTTTATACCAGCTCTACAGGAAGGGGAGGCAATGATTAGTAATGAGTTTGGCCGTTGGCCCAGTGTGATTATTAAGAATTGCTACTGATAACAACACAGTGTATGAATTATATCATGGCATTGGAATTTGTAATCACATCTTTGCTTTCCTCCCTCTCTTTCTGTTTGTGAATTAGCACTCTGTCAGCTCTCCAGCAGATTTTCAGAGGGGGGAAAGAAGGAAAAGGATAAAAGAAGAGAAATGACTATGCAAGGGTTTCGAAACCAGGTATGAAAGTTTTTTTTTTTTTTTTTTTTTTTTTTTTTTGCTGTTCAAGATTTTGGCATATTTATGAGGCATTACTGTAGGAGCGGGCCATTTAATGTTATTTGCAGAAAGCACACATTGTTCACATCAAGCTTACAAAAGCTGAAGGCACAGCCATGTGATCATGACCTCGCAGCTGAAGGGCCAAGCTGCATGAGGCAAATGGGATTCAGCATTTGTGAGAGCTCCACACAATTAATAATAGAACCAGGTTATGAAAAAAAAATAAAAATGTAGGACTTGTCCTAAAGCTTTGTGTTAACCAGCCTAAGGTACCCACACAATGCTGAACTGGAGAGGCATGATATGATGCAACTGCTTAGTCTATCAAAACACTTGCTCAGTACAGAGAGAGAGAGAGAGAGAGAGAGAGAGAGAGAGAGAGAGAGTGAGAGAGAGAGAATAGACCTTAGTAAGTTGTTTGTAGCAAAAATGTAACTCTGATCCCTGCTGGGCTCCCTCAAGATGTTTTACGCATGGCTGTGAATGTAGAATACTGCCTGCATCATCACATTATCTTGAATCACATTATCTTCAGTAGTCAGTCAATAGTGTGTGCTTTTCTTTCTTCTTGCACGATTAAAACGTGAAAAGTGTTTTAATGCTCAAAGCAAAACTGAGGGCATGAAGTATTTGATGTCTGAGGAGGGAGAAACCGGCTTCTTTTTTTCTGTCTTCTGCATATAAAATGTCATTTAAAAAACAAAATTGCCACAATACACAGGCATTTAAATATATATCATGGATTACTGTTAAACATTGTAATTCCAACATCACATCAGTTAAAATGATGCCATGTTATACGATATCTGTGTGAATGCAAAGATGGAAAGCTAGAGGCCTGTATTGTCCTGACTACAGAAGTGTAACCACTGACTCTTGGGGCTGAGTCAGGCAAAAATGTGGTGTGCTTTTACTCTGCTCGGCCAAATGTGAAATAAATAAAAAGAAAGGAAAATGGCTGCTCTCTTGGCTGTACCCTTGGTCCCTTGCTCTTTGTTAAAACCATATCTCTGCTGCTCCATTGCCCCCAGCTACATTAAATCCCATTAAATTCACCTTCATTAAAGCAGTCCTCTCTACTCCTTGCAGCAGCCCTGGTGCGGGCCTCTCAAGGACAGAGCAGTAATGAGGGTGGACTGGATTTAACCTTGAAGAGTACAGGTTTTCATTTCCAAATCAATAACTTATGGTTCAAAACTGCCACTAGATCCAGGCTATAATTTTCAAGCATTAATTATGTGGATTATGTTTCTCCAGCAGTGAGAAGGTATTTAACTTTAAGCTGCAGTGTAGATATTGCATTTATCATTTAATTTTTTTTCTTATTTTTAACAATAGGAATAGACAGCTTGCACATTTTCTATATTAGTGACTTTGTGTGCCTGTGTACACTTTGCTGCACAGATGGGATAACTTAGGGAGATTGTATTTCAAAGAGTCTGTATGAGTATAAGTAATTATGCTGTTGGTGCAATTTTCTACAGGGAAACCAAGCAGAGGGCAGTAGGCTGGAATTTCTCCTTCTTCTCAAACCAGTATTGCAGTATAGTGTCATCATTCACTCTAAAGAGGTAGACATATAAGAAATCTCCTCCACAGCTGTGTAAGACTAGTTTTGGCAGTCAACTGCTGTCAGATGAAGTAGGAAAATATGAATTATGAATGAAAAAATTAACACGTGGATGATAGGCAGGGGGGGCAAGGGGAAAAGGAAAAAGAAAAAAACGCCTGACCTACAGTAAAGGAGAGAAATTGTTTCAACTCTTGTAATTCTCCACATTTTAATGGGACATTCTCCGTAGTGGGGTTTGCTGTCATTGTCATATGATTGTATGGAAAGCATTAACTTGTCCTGCGGTGATAATTTCTGCCCGACATGTTCATAATATGAAATATTGGATCTTTTCATAAAATGGGGAGGGTGTGAGGCTGTGGTGATCACTGGAGCTTAATTTTTTAATCAACTTCTCTCTTAAATGAAGCTTTATTAAATTACAAATCTCACACAGTGGGAGTAGGACACAGACAGAGATGGCCCAGTGTAAAAAAGAGCTTTGTGGGATAATTAAATAAAATTAATAAAAAACCCTCCGCTAGCATAGACTGAGGAGAATGGGATAGAGAGGAAACCTGGTAGCCATTTTCATGCTCCGGTTTTCTGTCATTCTTTCTCATTAGGGTCTCAGGAAATGTACCATGTGGAATTATGAGAAGAAGAAAGGGATACAATGTCTACAAGATATTGATAGATATTAAATGGAGGCGCAATTACATTCAGGGTTTTTTTCACACTCTTTTTCACGCACAGTGTACAGAGAAATTAAATGTCCTCATTGTTGCTGCTCTGTCAGAGAAAATCTGATCACATTTGGTTAAGCTTTGGAAGATTTGGTTAAGCTTAAAGGTCTGAGAATACAAGCTACTATCCCAGTCAAAGACAACTATTTATTTAAACTTTTTATTTGTTATGAACATTGTTGGACAGAACCTAACTTAACCACTCCTGACAGACCTGAGTCCATTTACGTTGACCATTGCAGATGGTCTGGCAAAGAAGTTGAACCTGGGTTGGCCAACAAATAGATAGTTACTTCGAAAGGTGAACAGCTTACTGTATTTCTTGTCTTTACCTTGTGAGTATTGTGATGCAAGATAATATAGTGATGTGTGATAGCTTTCCAGAGTTGTAACATCCTGTCTCTGAGTATTATAAACCTTTTTGCAAGGTTTTGGTGTTGATGAAGCTTCAAACTTGCCCAGTACCTTAAATAACATGCCCCTTCCAACACAGTCCACTGCTTTGTTTAAATACAGGGCTGTTTTCGGTCTGAATCCCTCCAAGTCCTTCAAATGATGGACTGTCTGTCTAGACCATTTGACTTGAATGATAGGTGATCAGGTTAAAATGATGCAGGAAATGTGCGTTCCAAAATATTCTTTTCTACAATGTATTGTCTGACAAAGAGACCCCAATGGGTAAAAGACCTTGAAGGAGCAAAAATAACCTAAACCCAGCACTCCTACATATACTATAGATATAAAAGCAAATAAAAAAAAAACAAGGATTTCTAAAGTGCCAACCTACTCTTAGGAAATGTGCATATAATCCACAAAAAGGCATTAAACAGGCACACATTATCTAATCATTTTTATTATTTTCCAATCTACATATATATCAGTGTTCTGCTAGTGTTGTACCACAAGAAATCAGTTTTACATTTTTATCTCACTCAGAGTGGTGTTGTCTGCTTAAGGTATTGTTATTGTGTCATTATATTTGACTCGTGCACTGGTACTCGTCTTGAAGGTGGTTTCTCTGAAAAAAAATATTTTGTGGATTTCTCAAGGAAAGAGATGTCAGCGGTTTGTGGCCTCAAACTGATTCCCCCCAGCCAGTGAAAGTGTTCAGTCTGCCAGAAAACCCTAGTTCACCAAATGTCCAATCCACAATTCATAAAAATTGCCCATAGAAATACAGTATCTAATTCATTAGCTTGGAGTCAGTTTCATTGATAATGTGTCAAAACACTGATTCAGGTCGGCACAGTGGTGTACTGTCGTGGTGCACTGTTGCCTCACAGCAAGAAGGTTCCTGACATGACAGTTGTCAGGTACATGGTTGTACTAGTTGTATTAAAAAGTTGACGGGATCATTGTTAACTTTTCCGCAGTGTATTTCACAAACTAGTTTCCTGTGAGGACACCACAAACTCTGCACTGCCATCTGCTCACCTATGATGTTTCTGCAAACGGTAGCTTGAGAGTTGAAAGTATTAGTAGTATTAGTAGCGACTGATCTCAAATGGCTGACATCACTGAGAGTTGCTTCTTGTCTCTTTCTCATTTGCTTGTAGTGACAAATGCCAGTTTAGTTAACTTGCACAAAATCAAAAAGGTTTAAATCTGTACACCAGACCTGACCAAAACTGGAAACTGTTGATACTTACTCTTTCTGGTCATGCTTCACACTTCAACAATATGGTCAGACTTCTTATTCCATCACAAACCTCAGGATTAAGGGAATAGTGTGCAGGCTTCAGCCTGGAATGATGTGTTGTCATTGTTTGGAAAATTACATGGGTCTCATTTGTCTCAAATGGCAAAATATGAGACGGGTGTTTCCTCTTTATGCTGACAGCTTTCGTCTCATGCATCCAGAGAAGTAGGATTTACTATATCCTGCTCTGCGAAGCATCTCCCTGACTACACGGTTTTGTGTTTTATCCACTATAGAAAATGTCTTTGGCCTACTTGCCTTGTTTTACTATTGCCTTTAACATTTCACACAGCTGTCCTTGACATTTTGGGGAGCCTTATGATTATTTATAGTCTCTGAAGAGGTCCCACATTGTGCTTTGGGCTATTGCTATAATATGTTGTCTCATTTAAGAAGGGTTTTTTATTTATTTTTTTTACCCTTTTTTTTTTATTACTATTCTCAGAGATTTAACTGGAGATGTTTTAGACGCGCGGTTTATATTGTAATTCCTTAAATTACTCTGAGCTACTGTTATTGTTATTTTTGAGCTCTGTCTATGGGACACTTTAGTAATGTAACTCCATAGGCAGATTAGTTGAAAAGTTTGGTAGCTTTAATGCTGCTTGGGATTAGCCTTCCTCACAGATAACAATAGAGCTCCATCTCTAGCGCGACCGGAAACACTCTGTCAGATGATTAAACAAGTAAATTCTTGCCAAAGAGCTAAAGACGTATTTTCAAACCTGCTTGGCGATAATGTGGATTTTGGAATATGCGCGCTGTATTTTTTGCCAGCATGGTTTATACTGCAGAGTAGTTGCGATAAGACACCACAAAACTGTTAGACTTTTTAAAGAAGTATTGATTATAATTCACCTCAGTTGTTCTCGAATGTAATTTTGGAGCTTCTGTATTGGAGCATGGTAGTCTTTTTCATAGGACAGCATTTGTTGATATCTTCCATGGCCAGAGAGAGGAGAGCAGTTGAGCTTGTCCCAAGCCTCACTTATGTCAAGCTCGATAGTGAATTAACAAGAGAAAATAGGATGACTGACCCTGCTCTCACATTATCTACACACACTCTTTGTTACGTGCCAGTGTAGGAGACAGGTCTGGCTTAACCCACTATTTTTCTGCGATGTATAAAAAAGTGCTAATACATTTTTTAAAAACCATCCAGATCATCAAATGCAGGCCTTACTTTACAAAGCTTGCTGGTAGTCTGGTTAAACATAATGCTGGGGGAGCTTTTGCACAACCCCACTATTTACTGTTTAATTAGTTAATAATTCAAGTTTTTCTCAAACATTTCAGTGATTGGCATTTGGCTTGCTGGCAACATTGACCGCTTTTTGTTTCTGTTCCTCACTGAAAATTGCATTTGACACTGGAATGGACAATGGCAGGTAGCAGACTGCAGTAGTCTGCCTGTGGGAGGCTTGCCTCAGTGGTACACATCCAGTGAATCATCCTGGGCTGTCTGCCACAATGTTTTATTAGGACTATTTATACATTTTCACCAATCAGAGCTGACTGTAGATATAGAAACTCATATACTCCACATCATGATGTGGCTGTTACCCAAACACAAGAGTGCCAACTTTATCTGTGTGGAGTTTGCCCATGTTTCTGTGTTTGAATAGGTGATCTAATATGCATCCACAGTCATCTAACAATATCTCAGTCAGGTCAGCTGCAGACTCACCTGAAGAAATTGTCCAAATGTTTTGAGTGATTGCCTATTTTTGTCAGATCAGCTTGTGTTCCTGTCTTCTGCACAGTGCATGTTCAGCTAGACTCTAGCCTTTGCAACCCTGTGAATAGAAATGTGAGCTAAAAGAATGTACTTTTGCAGGAATGCATCTAAAATAGATGTAAATTGAAAATAGATTGTAGTATCTGCAGCAGATTTTTTTTCTCAACTTGACCCTGTGTTTTTACGTCTTTTTCCTTCAGTATAAAGTTGTCATGTTTTGCATTTCTCTATTGGTTTTCAATTGTGCCTTCACTCAAAAATGTCAAAACTGGAATGTGACCAGGAAACCGTATACTTAGCCATGCTTTTAAAGAAAATAAAAACACCTTTGGTGCACACAATGCAACCACTTCACTCATCCTTCCAGAGCGTGATATCTAATGTCAGTCACAAAATCTTTGGCTGGAGTTCAAAGCTGAAAATGCGGTAAAATCACATTTCAGCACCTAAAATTGTGCTTATGCTCACCACAGAGCGTGTAGTTGGGCTAATTCAGTTAGCCCAAACCACTTCCAGCCAAGGCTCTGAAGTTTTACACTTGTGCCCAGTATGTTGTGAAATTGCAAAGACTTTTATGTCTGTCTGTCTATCAAACTTTATAATGCGCTGATTTCTACCCCACTGGCAGTGTCTTTTAATTAGATTATACTGGAGGAATAACCAGACTTCAGAATGCCAATTTGTGTCCCAGACGGTGTAAAATTTGCTGTTACCCTGCCGCCAAACAGAGCAGGTGTGAGCAGACAAGGTCCTCAGGCAAAGAGCAACTGACTGCTCCTTAACAGTTTCTCTCTCTCCTTCTATTTCACCTCTCTCTTCCCTCTTTGCCGTCAAACATTAGAGGCATGAAAGGATAAATAAACATGTTATTCAATAGTCCGACAATCAAAGTAAAATACCAAAGTTTTCACACAGATGATGTCTCCAGGGTAGAATTTTCTGTACTGTAAGAGAACAGTGATGTTGACATTGTGTTGGCAATGAAAACAAGTGTAGTGTACGTACTGCATATTGAATCTGACAGTGTGTTAGTTCACTCAGTCATTATACTGATTTATGCCAGGTCAACCAAGTATCTACAGCTGGGCGCAAAAACAAATGTTTGGAACATTTATTTTGCCATTTGTGGATGTATGCCAGTGGTGATAACTATTAAAAAATATAAAAAAATACTATGATTACAGCAGTATAATGCATCTTATGAATGCTTCAACAATCAGACTTTTTTATTCAGTGTGTTAGATGTATGTATAATTTACTGTGAAAATACAAACCCGTGTTTAAATGATACAGCCAATGAAAGCAGCAAAGTGAACAGCTGCAGGTAATTAGAGCTGGCCCAGGAATGGCCAGGGATTCAAAGTAAACATGGACGGTTTCCACAATCAACAACATTTACAAATGCAGAAGAAGGAAGCTACTGAATTTGTGAAGAATGTGCAGTGGGAATGGAAAGCATAGAAGCATGAAGCCAGCAGATGTTGAAAATTAAATACATGCGGCATGTGGCTAACAGGACTGTGGGCTTATTCTTCTGATGGTGGACCCTGGAGTTCTCGTGGGCTAGAGGACAGCTGTTCTGGGTTAATACTTACAGGTTTACATCCAGCCAGCCATAGCTAAGATTTAAAAAAAAATAAATAAATAAAATAAATTCCTTCAGGGGAAACTTACTTTAGTTTTGTTGCATATCTATGGCCTGCTACTGTTGTTTGCAACAGCACACATCAAGTCTGATAAGTCTGATTCCTTAAAATTGGTCACACAGCACAATTGACTGTTGAATTGATTGACCTAAAATGGCTGGATGAAACCAAACTCTTTTAAACTCATGACCCCAGAGAGCTCAGATTCTTTCTAGCACGGCCCTGAAATATTAGTCTATGAGTACCAACTGGTTCTACTTTAAATTTCTGAAAAGATGACTGGCAGCATTAAGACATGTGGCTTTGTATGTGTCCTGTGGAGGAAACAAACAAAAAAATAACCTATGTAACAATCCTCAAGTGGTCAACATTGAGAAGATTGTCATGAAAAGTAACACCGTAGTATTTCATAATATAACTTGCAGACATTAGATGGAAATATGACAGCACTTGAAACACAGAAGAATTTGTGGCGGTGTCTGCCAGTAGTCCTTTAGCTTTACATTGCTGTTGTATAAGAAATCAATTTTCCCCTCTCTTAAATCACAACCTCATGTGTCTTAGAATTCGACATATTTTCATCTATGTGTATGTCAGGCCTTTGGAAGTAGTACAGCAGTGGCATCGGTAAGAAATAAAATGGATGGGAGTTACCAAATGTTCATTCTGTTAAGTCTGTCTCTGTGTGGCATCCCTTAACTAAATATTAGCACATTGGCTGGACGGCCTGAATGTGGTTCTTCCTTCACCAGCTTCCATTGAAACAACTATAGTCTATTTATTCGAAAGAGCTGCCTGAAAGTTTACTGTCAGGCACTGTGCCTCTCTTGGCTCTTTGGTTGGTGCAACAAAAACATGTCAGTAGTGTTTAAAGTAGTAGTGTCATAAATTATTTGCACTAATCTGTGTAGGTATTCGTTCTGACTCATGAAGCAGTGGGTGATTCCAGGCTGGGGAGTATAGGTTTTGTTTTTCAAAGCCAGGCACAACTTCACAGGAATGAAGTTTAACATTTGCTTTTTGTTTAGCCCCACAGAAAGAAAATATGGCTTTTCACTGCAAAAGAAAGCACTTCATTAGAAAAAAAACCCATCTCAGAAAAACATACGGTGCCCATTCATTTCACTGTTAATATTTCAAAATGTCACTAATGTGCATAGTTTATTTTTTACAGCAACGCTTCAGTTTTTCTGTCTTAGTACTATATGACACGTTCTGGGTATCCATCAAAGAAAATGGTCTTTGCGTGTTTGCACAGTCTGGTGTTTTATATTTTGAGGGTAGAAAAATCCGTTCCCTCCCTGAAACCATTTAGTGATTCCAAGATTTTATATGTTTTTACCTTCATTTTTTAAAATTAGGATTTTATACTTTATAGACTTTATAGACCCCTTTATGACTTATCTTTTAAATAAAATCTTTTCATTTTAAATGCTTAAAAAGCCAAAAATGGACTTGAAGCTGGAAAGAAAATAGTTTTGATCGTTATGATCAGGGCCGGTCCTAGCTATGGGCAATGTGGGCGGCCGCCCAGGGCGCATTCTCCGTGGGGGGCGCACGAACGCCCGAAAAAGCAAAAAACCTCGGTAATTTTCGATACCGCTCATTAAGTTAGCGGAGCGGGCGCCCCGGGAGCGGGGTGTTGACAAGGCAGAAGGGGGCGTCGGACAGACCGATGGGGGCGCACGCATCCCGGGGTGCACGGCGCATCCAGGGGCGCACCGGCGGCCGTTAGGGCGCACGAGAAAATGTTCGCCCGGGGGGGGGGGGGCTCGCCCAGGGCGCAAATGTGGCCAGGACCGGCGCTGGTTATGACTATTGTGTTGTAGTCCAGTTTTAAAACTTTTAACGCTAGATTACAGTGCTGATCTAGGCAGATAATGTTATTAAATTATCACGTTTGAGTTTTACTGGAATTGACCGCCAAAGCATGCTGTGGCAAATGATCAGTGACAGGTCCAACTGGACCCAAAAATGTGTGATTTTTTAAAACATTTTTATTATTATTATTTTTTCTTTTCAAATGGTAAAATGATCATTGATCGTGAACTTAAATATGACTGTATGTATAATGAAGTCAAAGTTAATTTTAAAAAGACAAAGGGTGGGTTAGCAACACCTTGACTTTGCTTCCAGTAACTGAATAATGGGAGTGCACTTGATCCATTGCTCAGGTGCCTATGCTCATGGCAGTATGTCAACTTTACCCTCCCTGCTCCTGACCCCTTTCACTTCTCTCACCTCCCACACCTCTGCCCTGCCTGACCAGGTGTGTCTGTTCAGTCACCCCACTCACAACTGCAGGTTGGGCCGTTTATTATTACTTAATCGCTACCGTCGACTCCCATCAGAGTTTGAGATGAATGTTGCCAGCTGTTTTCCTGCTCTCATTATTCCTCTCCTTTTCTGACTGTGACTTTTGCTCTCTCACCTTGTCAGATTTGCTCCACATGCAGTGCTCCTTCAGTGGTGAGTACTTTACAGTATACCCACACTGTGGACCCAGCAAACAAGTTCCTAAAATTCTCTGAAGATGCAGTCAAAACATTCTGCATAGTGCAGTAAAGATGGAAGGGAGGAATTTCTGTCGTGTCTCATTTTGTAGGGTTATATTGTAGATTTTATTTTGCAGACCGGATAGATGTGTTAGATAAGATGATACGTATTCGCCCTAACTGCTCCCCTGTGGAATCAGTGGTAGGGAGATATACATTATGTATCTCGTGTTAAATCACTTGTAAATGCAGTAGGGTTGGGGGAATGGTCAAATCTCCATTTAAAGGAGTGATGTTTTTTTGTGGCCAGGGGGATGTTGGACAAAGTTGAAGCCCTCCTTCTCCCTGGAGGTCGGCTAGGATCATTAGTTTTAGTTTTTGAAGTGTTTGGTCTTTTGATGTTCCTATGTTCTCTTTAGGCAGCCTGGCCTGAAGGATATTTAATATCACTCCTACAAATTTCCAGTTAGGAATAATTTGAACTGAGCATCTGTCAAAGAAACAGCCATTTAAATACATTGGTCACGGTTAAAGAGGCATAAAATGAGGCCAGATTAGACAGAGCACCTTTCTCTGAAGGCTGACTCTGGTCGAGTCGGGGGCCAACCTGAGGCACAGGGACCCAGCAAAACTGCTCCTGCTTCCATTTCATTAAGTATAACTCAAACACCACTTGGATTCAAACTCTCCCCTGGCTGCCCTCCTCAAGCCGAGACATGCTCGCTTCTCCTGCCATCGTGGCATGGTGTGGATTGTCTTAGGGTCTCAGTTATTTGATATTTTATTTATGAATGTTCAGGGGAGTTGGGACTAGATTATCTTTCTCTCTGTCTCTGATGCTCTGAGTAACAGGGGACCGCTGTATCCCCAGTGTCTTCACTTCAAACATTCCCCTTGTGTTTCCACTAGGGTGTGCAGGAGGACCTTTATCAGTGTATGCAATCTTAGATTATGTCTTATCACCAAGAGAATCATGAAAGAGCATGCATTACGTCCTATGAAAGAAGCTGTCTGCGCCTAAAGCAGCTGACTGGGCCTCTCTCAAAAATGTTCAGCTTTCCTTTTCTCCATCAACTAAAACAAAGGCACAGTTGCTCTGTGAACTGCAGAAGGATACCATATGAGACACAAGACTGAACATTATTCAACTGATGTTAATAGATTTTTTTTGTCTGTGTAGAGATGTTGAAGGATACTATTTTGTAACTAGTAAAAAAAACGACAAAAACAAATTGCAAATCAGTGCAAATTTCAGTCATTGGTTATTTTATTTCTTTATTTATAACACAGCTTTTTGGCGTATAATAATAGTCCACGAAATGTGCTTTTAATGTAGTAATAATGAATAATAACACAACTTTAGACGGAAGTTGTACAAATGGGTGAAAAACATTGCGAAATGTTCTTTCATAGTCCCCACATCACATACACCTTTCTTTTATCACTGTTGGGTCTAGGTGTCTACAAATAAAGACGGTTTGCGTGAGCAGAACACCTCAGACACTGTCTTTGGGGGGAAATAAACAATGCATTAGTTCCACATTGGTTTGGAACAGAAACAGAAGAACGAAGGAGAGGTTAGAGGAAGTGCACTGCAGGAGGGAAGCTGGGGAGTATTAGTGGGCAGGGACATTTTAGAGTCTGAGTGTGCTCAAGCACCACTCTTGCTTTCTTTTTTTTTTTTTTTTTTTTTTTTTTTTTTTGTCCTGCAAAGTTTTTTGGGCTTTTTTGCCATGTGATGTAGATTAACTGCACCTCATCTGGCACTCCACTCTGTCTTGTCCTTTCCATCCTTACTATTTCATATTCATTCAAGACCTGTGTTTCCATGATAATGTTCTAAAACAAATAGATTAACATGGCCTTTATCAATGAGACAGATGTTTGACTGCCAATATCATCCCTTTAGTTTCCTGAAAATTAGTATTCCTGGTAGCTCACCTGGTAAAGCATGCGCCCCATGTGCTGCAGTGGCCCAGGGTTTTATTACGATAAAAATATCTTTAAAAACATTTCTTTTTCAGCAGTGATTTGCATCAGTTTTTGAAGGCAAAGACACATTTTGTCATTTAATTTGGAGGATTTGTTGGGTAATCTATAATCGCAGTCCACTACCACAGCCTGTAGTACAAAAGCATTGTACAACTTCAGATTCACTTGTGAGTCTTTTTCTCTCCTGCTTGACATAGTTGCCCTTATTCTATCACACAATAGCACCAATGCAATTAACCCTGAGCATATTCATAAAAAATTAGGTAAGCCTTAAGTGTTAATTGTCTAAAAATAGTTATCTCCACAGTAAATAGATCACCTAAGGTCTGAACTAATCACTAATGAACAGTGAGTGGAGTGGAAATTCTAATGTAGTACTGAAATGTCTATGACAAGATTAATTTCTTTTCAATCAGTTTTACTCTCCTGATACTGATTTTGATCCCTAAACTCTGAGAGTAGGGTCTGACATTACAGATACGGCCAATGCTTTTTTTCTTTTTTCTATCTGTATACTTTACTGTGTGGTGCTGACTGAAGTAGATGTTTTTAAAGTTGTTTTCTATCACAACTAAGAAACTGTGTTTAATGTGAATCAGTCAAGTCTGGCTGATACCTCCTTTTCTCATATGTCACACATATTATCCACCATATTGGATCAGCACATCGCTCCTAACACCAGCCAAAAAGGCAAAATACAAATCAGTATTTGGTTGAAGTTGATACTGTTCTGTGTAAGAGAAATTAGAGTACTAGTTTAAGAATCCCTAAACTAAGAAAAGACTTCATAGTATTGTATTTCATGTTAAGTAAAGGTTGTCATTTGGGTCAGGCAAAACCAAGTTAATTGTGGAGAATAAGGGTGTTGTCAGTGTATTCGATTTGAGAGGGACCACGCTGCCACTGCACACTTTCAAGTTCGACTGAGTGTTAAATAACTAGATAACAGGGAGTAGTTAATCGGTGTGAAGTTGTAACTTTATCCTCTCTACCTTGGTTTGTCCTGGCAGTGGGAGGAGACGGTGTTGGAGGTGAATGTGCTGTAAGTGTGGAACTGCTGTGGAATAGGCTGTCAGAGTTCATTAGCCCAAGCCATCTCTATCTCAGGAGGAATGTGGCCAGTGGTTTAAAACCAATTTCCATTACCTTCCTTCATTTTATTAACTTCCGTACCATTACCAGAGAGCTTCCCTTTGACAGTTGTTCCTCCTCACTGTCTTGTACTTCTAAGAGATCCCTGCGGGAGCAAGGTTGTGAAACCTCACTTATCCTGTACTCTGTGTTCCCTTTAATCGCCAAGCACTGTGCCTCAGCCCTCTCCAGCCTTGTGCCAAAAATGTGTGGTGTGTGTCAGTCTCACATTTCAGATGTCAGGGCCCTTGCACGAACCTCAGTGATATCTACACTTGAGGTAAAAACTGACAGTGTCCAGCCAAAATTATAGCTTACCCCCCCTCCCTCGTGGATCTCTGATCAGCTGTACAGAGAAATTCCTCAGTAACACGAGCAAGGTCCTCTTAAAGGTTCAAAACAGGTCACTCAGCCTAGTTTGAATTGTCGCGAGCCGCTGACTTTTGAGTCAGACATATTGTGCTGAGATAATCCTGTGGGAACCAGGGATGTGTGGTAAATAGTAACTGTGATATCTATCTACTCCATGACCCCGGTCCACCACAGCTGATTAGATCTTTTGGGAGCATTTGTCCATGAATAAGATGGGCTTTTCTTGCAGCTTGAGTGAAGAAGAAGAGTATGAAGCTTGTGAGAAGCCCCTCTTCGTGACTGCCACTTGGGAGCAGAGGGAAAATGGAGAAGGAGGTGAAAGGCCAGGTGTCTGCTACAGAATTTAATTAGAACGACTGGATGCTTTGTCCTCTGTAAAGTTGCTTCAGGCATTCTTTAATTGCCCCATTCCCAATTTCTTCCAGCAGTCCCTTTTCTAAAGTTCATTAGTATTCATCTTGCACAAGCATTTGAATGTTGATTTCAAGGATATTTTACTTCACTGTACCTCGAACTCTCCTTTTAACTCTTAGCCTAATCTTATCATAGCTGAAATGCATGCTGGATACTTTTCTAATAGCTCCATTGCAAAATTTATCCTCCCATTTCAAATGTTGCAGTTGAAGCCACTTTAGCTTACCTGATGAGCTCAGTAATTGACTGTGCTGATTAACTTACAGGCTATTAAAAAGCTCCCAGCTGATGTTTGAGAAAGTAACAAGGCATATTAAGATATAGAGAGTTATAGCAATACAGGGACTCCAGAGACAGAAAGACCCAAACCTGATAAAACATGATGGTAAGGCTGGGCAGACTATGAAATCATTTTTGAGATTCTCTCTGAGTTTTTGATCAAATAAAAATAAAAGTGAGCCCAAACTGAGGCAAACTGAAGCAGTAGTTCTGTACTGGTTGTTTATTAACTGAGCGTTTTTGAGCAAATTGTCTTGATAAGCATATAATAATAATAATAATAATGTTCAGATCAATCATGAATTTATTTAACATTTAATGAAATCCATCAAGGAGATTTGATCTGTAATTTTGATAAATCAGAGAATGTAATAGGCAATTAACTGTTACATTTTTATGATTCATGTCACGGCATTACCAAATATGTTAATAATGTAAGAATGCTTTTAAGAGAAAGCAAATTGCTTTTTTGAGGTCTTTTTTTTCAGCCACCAGCCTTGAGCTTTATCAGCAGTGTTTAGCCCAGTTACCAGCATTTAAGAAGAGAAGGCTGAGATTAACCCCAGCAATAACACTGACCATCATTCATTAAAACTGTAATCATGCGTAAAATGAGATTGATAGAAATTTTTCTAAGAGGTTGAGAAAAGGGAATAGAAAAGGAATTCTATGTCCTGATACAGGATTTAATGGACAGAAAGTTAATTCAGCTGCTTTCAAAATATGGTAAGGCAGCAAAATCCTCCTGGGCAAATTATAGACGTCTCCACCATCATCACAGCATTTCTAACAGGAGACAGAGGTTATGCCCCCTCAAGCACACACATGCACACACCTTACCTGTACTGCAAACTGCACACACAGACACACACACACACACACACCAACACATATTCTGCTCTGCAATATAATATCTGGTTTATCTAGTTGCTGGGAATAGTTAAATCCTTCACGGGGAAGCACTCTGTTGGTAGGATTACCTTAGTATACGCCAGCCATTTCTTCTTATTATCACCTTTTTTTTTCTCAACAGGCGAGTTTAAGGCCAGTGTTTTAAGGTTCAGCTTAATTCAATCCCTAGCTTTTACACTGGATAAAATATTTATTTGGTTAATCACTTAAGTATCACGTTGAGCTCAATATCTTCCATAGTCATAACAGGATTATGCGTATTATAGGTGAAAGTCAGGGCACAAACATACTTTTTATAGATACTGCATTAAAAAGTTTCCAAAGTAATTTTTTACTTTTAAAACACCTTTGGCTGACAGTTGTAGTCTGTCCATTTCACCAGCTCTGTCTGGCATAAATCTTGAATACATCTTTTGCACTTGGACCCATAAATGAAATGGAAATTTTCTTGCCTTTTTTTTCTCCCTTTTAAATCATTACAAGTACCTCACTGAATATGGAAAGAGTGTGTCACAAAAGACACAAAAAATAAGATTAATGCAATATAAAATCTTTGTGCCTGTTTTTCTGTGCTGTGTATTTTTATTCACTTTTTCTGCCCCCCCCGCATAGTTCACTAATGAGGGGTCTCCTATACCTGCTGTTTTAAAAGTTCATTGTGAACTTAAAACCAAGGCTGACACCTGAGGAACCTTGCCTTTGATTGATTGTTGAGACCATTGATCTAATTTTCAAACCTTTGAATTTCTCCTCTGCCTCCTTCCTTTTTTTGTATGGAGTAACATAAACCTAATTTCCTAGTGCTTCATGCGGGGCTTTGCTCGCCAAGGTGGGAAAACCGAGTGAATAAATAAATAAAGAAACCCAAGAAACAGGTCGTTCACAGCGGCAAAGAGATTTTTATAGACTTCGTCAATTAAATTTGTCTTATTTGGAACAATGGGGATCCGTAACTCAATAAAAAGTAATCTGGTTGAAAAGGCCTCTCACTGTGTGGCCATTAGATGAGAGAATGTTACCATGGGAGTATTAACATTCAGGGATTACAGAGGCATAGGGCTGGTTGGAGCCAATGTGGGCGGGCATACTGGGCTACCAAATCCTGCTGCAAGGGCGAGACAGAGAGCGAGTGAGAGACAGAGAAAGAGAGAGAGAGAGACGACATCACAGCCGGTGCTTGATGCTTCAGAGAGGAGAGGAGATGAGATGAAAGGAGAGACACTGGCTTTTAGTTTAAGCATGGCAGAACAAGCCATGAGTAAGCTCCCTTCCTGTACTTATTCCAATAACACGCCCAGCTAGCAAGGCTTTTCTCTCATCGCATTTATATTATAAAATTATTAAAAAGGAAAAATACATATTAGACTGTGTAACTGTTGTGTTTGCAGGAGATAATTTACAAATTTGCAACTCCTACAGCACTTTTCTCTGTGATTTATTCCACTCTCACAGGTGCTCAGCTGTTTGCGCGTGCCAGTACGTTTCTATCAGTTTAAAAAGTATGACACTGAAGGTTGCCGTAAAGGTTTTGTGCATCACGAGGCACCGCGGCTGTGGGTCGGGATGGATTCACAGCATGTATGCCTGGTTCTTTTTCTATGCACGTGCCACATTTTCACTCCCACAGTTTGCCATGGCTGTATGGGGTCCGTGTAGATTGCCAAAATAATAACACAATTAGTCAAATTGGCAAACAATCTAAACAAACAATGTTTCCGTGTCTCACCTTATATTTAATCTCCTCATTATCATATCACCCGTAGCTATGCGTGTATGCCTGGTCTGAGGTTATGTATGAGATGCGCACATTCTCGCTGCACATTGTGCATTTCCCCAGCATTATGTGCTGGGGAAATGTTGTATTCATGTTTTTTGGGCGTACACATTGTTTATACATCTGGTTCAGTTCCTGCCTCTTGCTCTTCCATCTTGCTGGATGTATGATGGCCTGAATTCATAATGTATTTTACTGATTGGCTCCTTCAAACAGTTACTTCCAGGTGTATTGTACAAACCAACACATGCAGTGACTAACAGCAGGGTTATGCACAAGTACTCACTTAAATGAAACCATAAGTGTTTAGAACATAGCGGGAATATGGATGAAAGAGTAGAAGTGGATTATCCTGCGGGAGAGTTTTGAAAAGTTCTTATTGTTGTAAAACTTTACCACTAAGAAAGCTGGCCTATTTTTGGATCATCATTATAGTTGCTGTTATGAAAACTGACCCCAGCTGCTCTGTTCTGTAAAAACTTCCAGGCATATAAGGGATGGGGATTTGATCACAAACATTAGAATTTAGTTGGAGTACGACTTTTAGTGTCTCTTATTATCATTGTGTAATAAATCAGCTATTGCATAAACAATGTGTGTGGTGTCTTATGCAGTTTTATTTATTTAGTGGTATTGTCACTCTGCAGTGTCTTCATTTTCATAAATAGATATAAAATATCCTTTTGCAAAATTCAGGCTTATTTGCTGCTTGTGTGGCTGTTTGGAGAAGAGAGCATTTAGAGGAGGAAACTCAGCAAACAGTTCATCCTTGTGTGTGTGTGTGTGTGTGTGTGTGTGTGGAAAAAAGAGGGAGAGAAGAAGCACTTTCCTATCAGTGAACTCAGATGTGTCACTTGCTATGTCGGAGTAGGATGGAAACACAAAGTGCCTCAGGACATTGTAACAAAGTCCCTTGTGCCACCAGCCCCCCCCGACACAATTACCCACTCATGTCTAATTGGCATTTGAGGCTTCTCTGCTTGATCGACCATGGCCACATCAGCATGAAGTGGCAGGGCAGCGTTTGCCAAGCTGTGACTTAACTGGTATCACGCTTTGTTACTCTTCTAGCTGCTTACATAATTTGCTGATGTAAATTTACTCTGCCTAATTAACGTCATCAGCCTCTCATTTAATCTGAACAGACATGGGATGCATCCGGTCGCTGGTGCTGCTGTCCGTTTTGCTGACTATTGAGCGGCAGTGCGCAGGCCTGTCTGTTGGCCATGGTGCTGGAGTTTATGCGACTTGGTTGAATAAATCCATTACTCTGTATATACACGACTTAGTCTTGGCATGTGTGAGTTAAAAGGGAGGGCTGGGGCATGAAACAAACTTTCTAGAAGTGCCCTGAATTAAAAAAATAAGTTCATCTCAGTTCTTTGTTGATTGGAACTGAACTCTTAACTGGAGAACGGTTTAGACGATGGTGCATGGACACAAATCTGACTGACGGGCCTCGCTGTCGGGAAGAGCTTTGTGAAATTTGAGGTGATGGCTCTACAGACAAATAATAATACTCTCAATTAGAGTCTCTTTCTCTACTTTATGCTCTCTGCAGTGCTTAATGGCCTGTTCCCACAGAGCTGTCTCTGGATGCCTGCACAGTCAACATTATCCAACCAGATCCCCTGTGTTAATAAATGACAAGCGTCTGGAATATTGATTTGTTAACCTTCAAAGCGGCGCCATCCAGTGTAGACTGCAGAATTATATGAATTTAGTGGAGTGCGTGTTTGTTTACATGTAAGGATTGATCCTAAGTTGTGAGTTGGGATTCTTAACTTTACTGTTATTTCAAACCTTGTCGGAGCGGCGACATCAACGTCTACCAGCTACAGTAATAGTCAAAAGTAATCCTGTGGTAAATGCCCAATGATTGAGTTGTGTATGTAGAGAACGGTTGATGCTTAAACAAGGGCTGCAGCTTGGGAGGGTTGGCCTGATACGTACTGAGACACCCACTCATTCAGCCAGTCAGTATATTAGATCAGACTGGTGGTTTGTGATGGTGGCAGGGTCAGTGAGCATTTCATTCGCATACCCCCACCCATCCCCACCCCGCTCCCTCCCATCGCTGCTCACCCATTTGCTTCTCTGCCGCACTGCAGGGTAATCAGGACAGTGACACGTTATGAGAGAGCGGACGACAAAAGGATTTACACACAAAGCCTGGCTGAGGGGTGTATCTCATTTGCCTCCAGAGTTTGAACCTGAGTGCACAAGTACAAAAGTTTAAAGGAATTAAGTTTAGCCTAATTGTTTACATTTATTTGCAGCAGATGATTTGGACACTGTCACTCCTAATTCATTTAGACTGCTGTAGAAAGCATCGCTGAGTAATATCAAGGCTTTCTAAACTTTCCAAACAATGCTCACTTTCTTGTCTGCATGTTTTTCATGATTTCAGATCATTTCAAACAATAGTGATGATGCTTCTCTTGGATTGGCCTTTTACGTTAAATCATGCTAATTTATAGCAACTATAACAGAAAATACCTGTGTTGTGTCACTCCACCACAACCAAAATATGTTGTGTCAGGTGCGGACAGTGGAGGTTTTGCATTTCTTACAAAATATATACATTGTATTTTTGTGTGCGTGCGTGCAGTCTACTAAGAAGAAAAGATTAAGAATATGTATTGGGACATTGGTGGCAATCTGGTAGAGCGAGTCTGAAATTAGAGGTGAAAGTATTAAAATATTGATAGCACCTCTCTGTGTCCATTGCTAGCCAATTTATTATTCATTCTACCTTGAAGGTAGCATGCACGATGACCCCTTTTCATTCAGGCCCCTGCCTGCTAACTCCTGCTTTCATAAGTTGTGATTTTATGTGGCTTCACCGACATTTTGCGCCAGTTCAGCCGCTGTGAAGACATGATACATGGTTACCCCACTAACACTGGTGTTATCATTAGCTTTCATATGCTTAAGATGTGTCTGTGTCTTCCTCTATTATTCAGATATACGTAGACACTTGAGGCCTACCCAACATTTAGGTGAGACTTAGCATCAGAGGGCCCAGTACAATTTGTATTTCAAGTCCAGGTATGCTATACTTTCTGAAGCAAGTATTTTGAATTTGTTCTATAGACACCAACCCGAAGAAAGGAGAGACACTGAGGGGTTGTTTTGATCTTAATGTATCTTAAATTTAAATCACCTTGATGTTGAATAATTTTAAATACATTGTTTTAAAACATCTGTCAGATGCCTAAACTGTAAAGTGTTGCTTCTTGTGTCAATGCAGAGCCATTCACCTTTATCCTTATTAACAATACAGTTTATGTGCAGTACTCCTGACATTTTACAATGGTGGTTCTATTCAGTTAAAAGAATCTATAAGCTTGTCCTGTGTTTGCAGAGATTTGGCTGTTTTTTAAATGAACTTCGGTATGTCTGACACAGTTTTATTTCACAGTGCCATTTGTCAGACTCTAATTTGTATTGGCTGAGCTTGGTTTCTTTTTAAATTATAATCCATAGCAGAACATCAAGGATACATGATTTATCCATACTCTCAGAATTATTTCAGATTTCCAGCATCTCTCCCAAATGATTCATATTTCATAGGGGGCATATTTGCTAGTGCTCCTTTGAAGATCTGTGCAGAGCTTCTGCACAGATTTTGGTCAGTAATAAATAGGAATTCCCCCGAGGGTACGGCTCATAGGTGCTGTTTATGTTGACCAATGGAACCACAGCCTGGAAACCGGAGCAGTAGCGCTGTTGGGATTGAAGCAGGTGGGTTCTGGGCTTCAAAGACCAAAAGATAATCTGCCGAAAAAATCTAAAGCCAGTCTCTGAAATGTGCTGAACATCTTCTGCTTCTGCTCACAAAGACACAAGGCTCATCATGTGGTTGGAGCCAGCCCAGGAATGCTTTGATGCTGCTGATCCCCTAACTTTTGTTAGTTTATTTGACTGAGTTTTTATGTATAATATGTATTCCAAATGCTAGCTCTTCTTTAAAGAACTTAAAGGAAATCCTGAAGAAATAACCTTGGAGTTGAGGGCTTGTGCTAAAGCATCAGTTGATTCAAGGGCTCAGCTGCAGAATCTTCCATAACACAGAGGGAAAAGTGCCAGGTCAATTGCTGGATAAATTATGGCAGAAAATGGTACCACATAAGCACAGGAGATTTTTTTTTTATCTGACTTATATCTTTTTAATTTTCTGAGCAGAATGATAATGTAGGAGTATTGATCAGCTAATTTTGTTACCTTTTTAAAATGATTTGATATAACGCAGTGACCAGGTCTATACTTTAAGTTTTGCTCTTAAACAACTTTTGATAGCAGTTAATGTTGTATACTTGTTTTCTGACTTAAGGACTAAGCTGACTGATTCTTTGTAAATAATGTTCCGTCAGGAAAGAATAAACTAATTAACTCTCATTTAGACTAAAACATAATTCAACATTCTTTCAGTATAGAAGGTTCTTTTGTGACTGATATTTTTCTCAAGACTTGTAGAGGTCTTCCTTCCATCCAGAACTACTCCTCTCCACTCACCATTTCTAACCTTCTCCCTTCTTGCAGCATGAAGATGAACATGTGCTGCATCTCTCCAGCTTATATGAATCGAAGCTGCAGACATCCAATTTTTTTTATCACTTACAAGGTGAAGATTCAGCGCAGGCCTAAAAATATGGAAGTACATTCACGCTCACTTCCAGTATATTCACAATTCTCTGGAGTGGCAGCAACATTAAAAATGAAGCAAATTTAGTCTTCTGACTGAGCATTTTAAACTTGGTCCGTCTGTGACCCATTAAATTATATAAAATCCCTAGTATTTTTCATATGCATGCCAAGCTTAAAACTGCTAATAAATCTTTGCTGGAGCAATACAAGGAGAGAGCACTGGTTACATATTTGTTATGTCAAGGTGATTTCCACTGGAAATTGCTCTGCTCACATGGTCATAACGGCAGAATGGATAGAGCTAAAGCTGAACCAGGAAATAGATGAAATAAGTTGCTTTTATTTTCCCGTTGCTCTTCAGCAACATTTTAGAATTAGGACTGCCTCTTAAGTGACCACTGTGGGCTGAGGTTTGCTACATATGTGCACTTCTTGTGCTGTACAGTCATATATACCCCTTGACAATATGAATTATTGGCTTTTCTTTTCTTTCCCAAGGAACATCTTTTTTCTTTTTTTTTTTAATGTGGACAGTTTTAAGTGGGCTTCAAATGGAAGCAGAGTAACATGAAATAGATGGAAAGTAATGAAGGAAATGGCCTCCAAGGCTCCATCTTAGTTTATAAAACAGGTTTTTGTGGAGAGTGATTGTGTTCTCTTTGCCTGCAGAGGGGGATGTTGCCCTGGACATGGACTCATGTCCTGTGTTTAAGGCAGCAGTACGCTCATTACCTGCACTGACTTTTTCCCCTCACATCTGCTTAATGTTTTTGTATGCAGGTTAAAAACATTTCATTATATTATGAAAACCTGCATATCTTGGTATTTAGATGCCCTTATCTTCAGTTAACACATTCAGCAGCATATTAACATCCAGTGGATCTCTTGGTTCTCTGTCTTTGTTCACTTGTATTGTTCTTGATACAGTATTTACAGGATCAGCACATGGAATTTTTTGCCCTGCAGTCACATAGACAAATTATAGTCTTAAGTCGAATGTAATTTTGTAATTTACCAGATCATTAAACGGAGCTTAAGAATAAATAAGAATGATTTAACATTTTTCATTTGGTATAAAAATGTGCAGGTGAAAAGCTACTCAGCAGTGTGTTGTAAGAAACCAGTCCATAAATCTGAGAAATTGTTGAGGTTGAAGAATAGGCTACGGAGGTGGGAGATGAGATAGCGGTGGTTCAGATGGCCCCCCTCCTGGTGCCGGCCGTCAGAAGGAACGAAGTAGCCATTTTGTGGCGAGTGCGGTGGTGCGGTAGAGATGAGATGGTTAACACCCTTCTGCAGTATAGCCACCCTCCTCTCTCTCCCTCTAATTTTCTCTCTCTCCCTCTTTCTTTCCCTCGCTCGTTCGCTCAGCCGACTATGAAGACACTTCATCTTCCCTGACAGTATGACCACTGCTGCATGTTCTGATGCGTTCAGCATACCTTCATTGCATCATAAATAAATCAGAGAAATGACTTTTTCTTTCTCTTTCTCTCACACGTTCCTTTATCTCTCCCTCTTCTGTGGCTGTTATCTTGAGGAGTCGCTGGAAAACGGGAAATGGTGTGCTGGTGGATTTCCTGTATGCTCCCCCTCTTCCACTGTTCTTACTCCTAGTGCGTGATCATCACTATCCAATCCCCTTTTACATTATCTCAAAGGAAAGAAATTATTTTTGCTCCATAATGATATTCAGTCCTTGTTATGACATTATCTACTTTCATTTTAATTTAAATGTCACGGATGTGAGGGATTTTCTTAATTAATGTGCACAGGGGATGCAAAATACAAACTTGTATAATAGAAACAAAGTCGTGTCATTTTTTTCCCCCCTTTTTGAAAGGGGGATTGGGGGCTGCATTGTGACATAGGGGCTATACAAATAAACTTGACATGCTTTGTTATTCGTGCTGGAACCAAAAAAACACACACCAACACCCAAGCACACATGTATATTTGTGTGGCTGTAGATTACATGAGCAGGCGGGGTATGGATGGGTGGATGGAGGAGAAGGGGGATGTGGAGAAAGATTGTCAAGAACCACTCCCCCCCTACTGACTCCCAGTTACCCACTCCCTCCACCCTTTCCTGTAATCTCCACTCCTCCACGGGTAGTCTCAAACCTTGTGTTCGTCCACCACCAACCAATTACCTGGCAACCCTGCCCTTATCCCCAGCACAGGCGTGATGCTGCTGCATGATGGGGTTTTTGTATATTGAATTCCATCTCCTGGTGAGATAAAGGGTGTAGGAACAGGGCTCTGCCGCTGTGCTAGATAAGTGTTTCTCACAAACCGTTCCTCGCCGCTTCTTCTGACACTGATTGTGGAGAAAAGAGACATTGGGGATGGCAGGGGGGAAAGGCGTGGGGGTGGGGGGTTGTTGTAGCGAGATGGGACCCAATTTCAGTATGATTCTCCTCTTGTTTTTAATTTGTTATAAAGCAGCTCACTGAGGGAAGTTGGATCCAGCTCCTAAATGCTTTCCTGTTTCATGTTTTGAAAGTATATGTTTCACTGTTGAGATCAATATTCAAATAGCAAGAGAATATTTTCTCCGGTGTTGCTTCTTCTCATTGTAGACTTACAAACACCAGATATTACTCTGTGGATCGATAGTTTATCTTCATTTAGGATGGCTGTTCCATCTGCAGAGGTGACAGTTATGGGTTGAGCAGCTCTGTGGAGTATCAGCTTTTATTCAGCTTCATCCCTTCCCTCTCAGTCCTATTTGTAAGCTGTCCTGAGAAGTGTCCCTTGGTACGTATGGCCTGAGCCAGGCCCATCTATCTGTCTTTGTCGGGCCCACTGCAGGGAACCACACACTCATTGGTTGTCCTGGGGAACAATGTAAGTGATGGACCACCGTTCATACATCAAACCTGCAAGGCGTTTGACAGTGCAGGACAGAAACATTGAAAATAATGACCACAGCAATATGTATCAGAGGTTAAAAATAGAGCGCCGCAGAGAAGTGCTGGCAAAGTTGAGAGCTGAGAGCTCTTCTGTGTGACCCACCCAACCCTGGCCCTCCCACTGTTTTAGAGGTTAATGGAAGCTGCCTTGAGCGCAGAAGAAAAGATGTTTCCAGTTAGCTAGAATGAGTGATATTCAACTACTTGGACACTAATATGCTCCAATTGAATTTCTCCCTTTGTCAGAGGGGAGTCTGTCCTGCTGTGGACCCTCCCTCACAGCTGTGGCCTCCGCTCATCCAGCACTGAGCCAAGCCCCAAAGGTCAAGTGTGAGGGGTCAAGTTTAACCTGAAACCAGACAGAGCTAGAAGGAGGGGGGGAGGGGCTGGGGTCACTTCTGTGCACCATATTGCTCAGCACCAGTGTGCATGTTTGCATTTATCAGTGTGCGTCAGTGTCTGTTGTGTTTGTGGTCGAGTGTGTTCGGTGATCCGTTCTAACATGGACTCCACTCCAAGACCAGTGAGGACATACTGGAGTGTAATTACTAAAAGCCGCATAATGAGGTGGTCAGAAATGTGCACAGCGAGTACAAGTCTGACAAGTCTGACAATAATTAACATTGTGAGCTCAAGGTGATGTACCTCCTGCAGCCCTTTGTGTCTTGCAACGTGACAATGTTTTTATTCATACTTTGGCACATGAAATCAAATGCAGGAAACAAAGTCTGATAGTAAGTGGTGAACAGAGACACATCCTAATGCTACAGTAAATGTGAGTGAACTCCAATCTCTCCTGCTTCAGTTTGGTAAATTGCTTGTGGATCTCAAATCTGTTCATGTACATAAACATCTGTATCTCTCTTTCTCTTTCGCACTCACTCACTTTCTCTCAGACACACTCTCACAGCATGAGTCAGTCCACACCTGGAACAAATAAAGGGTCTTTCATGTTTGCAGTGCTATCCTGAGGTCAGTGAGTGCTGGTGTTGAGAGCTAGTTTTACTAGGAGTGAGTGGAGCTGGAGAAGAAATGAAAAGAAACCATATATATCCAGGTGTTGCAGAGTTAAGGAAGTTTTATTACACTACAATTCCTTCCTTGATTCCTTCCTCTATCACTGAAGTGATACCCCCCTTGGCATTATACCGTGCCCATCTATTGCACAGTTGTCTTTTGAGCAAGAAGATGTATAATAGCTGCTTGGTGCCTTTTGAATTATCAACAGTATGGCACATAGATAAAAGTCTACGTTTCTGTCAAGCTGCTGTTTTAATCTTGTTTCAGGCATTTAAGGGAGAGTGTGTGCTTTTTGTTGGATCCTCCGCCGAGTATTAACTTCCTCTATATTAACCTCTATTCTCGAGGCTTTTTGCCTGTCAGTAACTTTGGTATGACATGGACCATCATAAATGATGTTTCTGAGCTATGAACACACATAAACATATGTAGAAAAACATATACACAACAAAGAGGCATTTATACACTCAATAAAAATATCAAGACAACACTTGTTTTTGCTCCCAGGCCACAAAAGATTTCTCTCAAATTTTGTTCACAATTTTGTTAAAATCCTTTGCCAAGATCTGCCTGACAGATGTGGCATATTGAGATGATGATTAAACAGCCTATGTCTGAGGTAAGTCTTTGACAACTTACAATTAAAGGCCACTCTAGAATTTGCAACGTGTTTTTTAAACTTGAAAAAAGACATTTCTTATGCACTGACCTGTGGCTGTTTCATATTGGACTACAGGTGCCAAATTTGATCATGACCCACCTTACTCTGCCTCTGATTGGCTAGTAGTCAACAGTATTTTGATATGCCACACTTCTCAGGTAAAAAAAAAGAAGAGAAATAAACATTTTGTGTGCATAAAAGAAGTTTTAGATCTTTTACTTCAACTCATGAAAAATGGGCCTGTGAGCAAAAACAAGTCTTGTGGTTTATTTAGTATTTTTTTAGTGTAAATCAACAACAGCACAATTTTTTTAAATTTGTTTGTGAAGTTTATTATAAACACATTGATAAAGAGGATTGGGTGATTTCTTTGAACTCCACATATGTTTGAATTTGATCGTTAATGTCTACCCTAATCCCATTCTCCTGATATTACTTTTGATTTTCTGGCGCCATCATTCCTGACCCTGTGCTTTGAAAATTTTATTTTATTGTTGCAGTGACACTGCAATGAAGATTTTTGATAGAAGTTTAACTTGAAACAGCTCTGGTGCAGTCGCAGTCTACAGTTTCTAATCCAGACAGAGATGTCACATGTCAACCAGCCTCTTTCTTTTACAGTTACAGTATTTCCTGTCACTGCACCGCCAACAGTCCAATAAAACTAAAATGCCATATAAATAATCATTGAATGTCACAGTGGTAAGTCTATACATTTATTCTCTACTAGTGGAAACCTTTATGTATGTGGTTGAGCGAGCGCATGCTTTAATGTGTATGACTGAAAGGACTGAATAGAGCTCCCAATGTACAGTTTCTCACAATAGTCTGTGGAGGAGTGCGAGAGTGGTCCGTGACACCCGTATCCCTGTAAAGTTTCCGGTGCAGGTGTAATTCCCTGTAAAACGCCCTATAATTTACTGCCCTTTGGGAGCACACTGTCTCAGGGTGTGAAAATCAATAGGATGGCGGAGAGGGATTGGGCACAGTGTCTATGCTCAGCCACACTATGGCAGCAGTTAGGGTAATTCTGTAATGGCAGGGGATGAGGTTCAGCCTATCTAACGCTCTATCTGAAACAGATAAATGTTTTACAACACCATCGTTTAACCCTTCCTATACACTCCACCCTGCCCCCAACGTCTCTGAAGGCTGTACTCAGGGACTGCCCCTAGAGCTGAGGTCCAGACTGTGGTGGTGGTGGTAGTAGTAGTGTGCGAGTATATGTATTTGTGTGTGTGGGGTTCACCCCTCGCCTCCCTTGGGTGTGCATTCCGACTCTTAATGCTCTATAACCTTGTAAAGGTAGCCTGAGGCATTTTAGCATATAGCCTATCTTCAAAACCCCCCAGTTGTTTCAGAGAGAAACCATGCGGAAAACATGCATTGAATCTCACAAGATGCTGCATGTATAATGTAGCATACAGCAGATCATATAGGCCGAATATTATAACCCTAATTCGGTGCACTTCTAAGCATACAGAGTGGATCATTTCAGATTCAGAACCAATGAGATTGATAAGGATGATCAGAGAAGATGTGGACTAACGAGGAGGTAGCGGAGTGATGGAGGATAACTCCCAGAATCAATCAGACTATAGAGCTATTGCTGTGACTTTGTTTCTAATAAAAGATGGAGTGAAGCCTTTGTGTGAATGAGAGTGTGATAGTGTGCAAATGGTTGAAGAGGGAGATCCCATGCAGACTTGCAGCTCAGTCTGCATGACGTGTCTCAGCTTCAGCAGGGACACGCAATTCATTCTGTCAGAACGGTAGCAGAGAGATCTCATTGTGCCTGCCTGGATTGGCACCAACAGCAATCACTTGTTTCTGATTTATTAGATAGCCAAGGAAATTAATTTTGTTCCAAAATGCATGGTCGGAAATTAGATGGTGAAATTGTGTGAAAGAATCAGTGATTGTTTTCCCCCCCTGCTATCCCTCCGGAGGTGCTGATAACTGCTGATCTCTGTGACACCATTAATGAAAAACTTATTCAGATTCAGGAAAAAAAACTGTCTTCAGCGATGTTGTAATTAACTTGGCTATCTCTCCAGCCCTTAACATGATTTGAACCACCCATTAACATTCCCCCCCAAAAAGCTGGCCACTAGCACTGAGGTCATGGCTGGCTATGGACCTTAGGAAGTTCTGCCCTCCATTTTACTTCCTGTTCACATGTCTGTGGAGATCCGGTCCCTTGTAGAGGCAAAAGTAATTTGATGGATTAGCTCTCTGGAGTAGTTTGATGTATCATTCCTGCTATCACATTTACTGTAACTGAACTATTTAAAAAGAATGAAAAGAAAATATCTTTTGATTATTATTATCGATATGTTACTGTAGGTAATACAAGGGTTCATGGGATAGCCTGTTTGATTGTACCTCTTCAGTGTATTTTAGTAATAGTTTCACATTATTTGCCATTGTGGTCACACTTAATCATTACCATGTCCATGGATGATCACATTCATTATCTGCCACAGTGTGCATCGGTAGCTAATAGCTAATGCAATCTCAGTGTGAAACGATTGACTGTGGAGAATACCTGTCTCACGTTTTCACCTTTTTTTTTTTTTTGACCATAAAGAAATATCATTGCCAAAGGCTGAGCAACATTAGCGATCTAAACACAGTTTAAAGTGAAAGGAGCTTTCAGTTTATGGTGATTCTGCTAGTAGTTACTTCATTCAAGGGTACTTGTTCATTGTGCATTAGCATGTTTCCGTTCTTTAAATTTCAGGTTATTCAAACTCATGGCGCTTGATTTGCTTTAATCATTTTGCACATAGTATGAGTGTTTATCATATGTGTTTTCTATTTGTTCGATAGCATAACCTTTGTGATAAAGTGTTTTTGTTGCCTTGCCTTTAGGGTAAATGGTTGTCTGAAGTATATTTTCTCATTACCCTAAAGGCAATGAAAGCAGAAAACAAACCACTGTCTATCCACTTTACCTATCAGCTAGCTGAGCATGCCAGTATATTCACAGTGTTACCTGTTTACTTTAGTACTTATCAAGGTTTTGTAGCTGAATATAAATAAGCATAAAAGTCAGTCAAGCTTTTTTTATTTTGACCACTTATCCATGAAAACAGTGACACAGTCATAAACATGTAATATACGCAACCGTACAAAACTTACAGCATCACACTGCTATAAATTCACATGTAATCCCTGCTGGATATTTGATAATTCACTATTATTCCCCTGTGCCTCTATCCCCAGCATTTTCTCACCAAGGCTGTTCCACCATTTTCTCGGGATTGAATGCAAATTGGTTAAAACACTGATCAGAACTTATTACAAAATGGAGCCTTGCTTAGAGAAAGAAATGGTGCATCACTATGAGAGCGAGGATGGAAGGGGCTGGGGGAGCCTGAATGTGGGCTGGGAGCGATGGTGGGTGGGGCTCCTGGGGGTGTGCTTGTGTGTGTGTGTGTGTGTGTGTGTGTGTGTGTGTGTGTGGAGGGAGGGTTTCTGTGGCAGGGATGGGAAAATTAGATTTATTTTTTTCATAGGGTGAAGAGAGGGAGGATGGAGGGGGGTTGCGGGGTTCAGTAATGGCACCTCACTGTATTTTATATATTTACAGATGGAAGAAAATGAAAATGTTTTCTGAATAGGTTTCCTCCATGCATTTTCTTTCTGTTATGTGTGCACGTGTTTCTGTGTTTCCTCTCTGTCTGTCTGCATTTAACCCACCCAGATCCACCCCTCCTCCTGCTCCCCTTTTTTTCGCTGGCAGATCCCCAAGGTTATGGCATGTCTGGACATCTAATCAGGCCAAGTCTTGATGCTGAATATGTTGTGCCCCTCATCCCCACACCCTATACTGTTTATCCCATACCTTCCATTATATATTCAAGCCTTTGTCCAGTCTCTCTGCACACCCCGCTGTGATAAATGAACACGACCTTGGAAAAAAGAAAGGTTGAAGAACAATGATTCCACTTTTTATGAATTTATTTTCTCCTATGTAGCCTGTGTTCAGCAGGTACGTAGGTTATGCGTTACTCACACTCGTCCATGTCTAATAAAGGTATGCTTTTGAGCATTTGAAATTTACAGACACAAAAATGAGGCACGGGCGACATATGTGAGCCATTATAGGCAATTTTAGGCAGTTATGTCTCTTGTCCCTTTGACCTAAAGGGATAATTTTTGCACCTTGTCAGTAATAATAAAAAAGGAACAGTTCCCTTTTGAATGTTGCCACTTCATTTTTCTGAATGGTTTGATTTTGACTCATTTTTCATCTATGCATTTGTAAGTCTCTTTGTGACTTCTCTGGCAAACATTGGAAGTGCAAAATAAGAACTTGTAAGTGAAGATTGCAACGGTGCAAGGGAAGTCATTTGAATCCGTCAGAAGATGTGGACAGTTTGACACTCTGAAAGCAGTTTTAACAGTAGAGAGAGAGAGTATGCTATTGACCTTTTAGTCAGGGGAGTGCTGTCCATCCAACCTCTTCCCTCACAGCAGACAGCAGTACCCATGCCTAACCAGTAGATGGTGTGCCTCTGTCAGGTTTTCTCGGTTTCCACTCACTGAACCTTGCTTGCTCACCCGTGACTTGTGAAAGCGCTCTGGGGTAGGCCTCCCTAACCTATCATCCTGCACCCCCCTCAACACCCCTCTGAGCACCCCTTCCATCTCTGCCATCTCCCCCATCGGCCCCCCCACCCCCCTTCTCCATCCAGGGGGCAGAGTCACCGAGGTGGCAGTTCTAACAAGCTGCCGGGGACCGCACTGCTCAAATGAGCCAAATCAAAGAGAAAAGGGGGAGTTGGATAGGTAGCGCCATGAACCCCCTGCAGAGAACAACCATTCTGATGAATATGAAATGAATTTGTATTGTATGACATGATAAGCCCAAGGATAACCCTGTGCTCGGTCGACATCTTCACCCTGACATCCTTCAGACATTAAAAGATGCGCAAGAAAACATCAACAAAAAACTACTGTAGCAGCAACTGGCCAACTAGATGTGAATTGTTTGTGGTGTGCTGATTTTTGAACAGAGAGTCAGTGAATTGCAAATTAACAAGTGTTCATCTAATCTTACAATGTGTGTTTATGTCCTTCTTTCTAAGAACAGGTGGATGACTTAGGCACTACAACACCACTGATTTTTTTTTAGATTCATTGACTGCTGGACTGGCATTAATAAGAGAGCACTCCTGTATCATTTTCTTTTTCTGTCAAGATCCCATCCTCTCTTACCCCTCGTCTTCATTCTTCATTCTCTCTGCACCTCTCTGATTTCTCATTTCATTTTGTGGTGCAGTTGCTATCCTTCTGCATCTTGCGTGTCTTTTGGGCTGTCTTCTTGGGGTCTGTGATGAAATGGCGTCAGGTCACCCCACCAAAAAGAAAAAAAATAATATATAGGATGATATTGTGTCCTCCCCCATCATGCAGGCTTAGTCTGCCACTTCCTCAGTGCACATTCGAATATGTGTGAGTGAGCATGCACATGCACGCGAGCATGTGCACGTACGTACACTACGTGCACGCGTGTGTGTGTACACTCGTGTGGTTGCTGCACACTTCATTTAACACATACAGATGCAGGGCTTTATGGTTTTCCTAAAGCCAGAAAACAAGGAAGTGCACATTGATTGTAAAAGCCTGTGTTATCATTTGTGTTCACAAATGCTCCTGGCATGGAAGAAGAGCCATTGAAATTGCTCAGCCAAGAGAAGGGAATAGGAAACGCTGTGTATAATAGCATGAATGGTAATGCTTCAGTTTTATGCCCCTATTTTGTCTGTATGTGTGCGGAGCCTTGAACCTAGATTTCACAATGATTTCACAATTTGTAAAATGTAATGCATACAGAAATGACAATATCAGAAATGTTTTCTCTCCTACCTTTTCTCCCTCTTAGTGTTTTTAAGGTTTCTCTGGGTTTAAAGAATTACACAGTGAATACGGCGTCACCTGCAGTACTCAGCCTTTTATTTTCTGCGAGATGTTCTTTTGGTGGATTCCCATGTGAAAGAACCCTGAATATTCCTCTACAAGTAATGGAACCTGCTTGCATATGCAACGCTTGCTGAAAGTCAGTAGAACCCCCGATGCTGCTCGGACATAAATGTCTCTTGGTGCTTTTACTGTTATTCAGTTGTGGTAATGTCCTTTAGGTTTAGTAGAAATAAATGAATAGAATATATATAGAAGTTAGATGTAGTGGTTTAATGCTAAAAGCTGTTTTTCAGACCAACTGTCTATATATTAATTTGTGTCTCAAATGGATATTTTTCAAGATAAAAGTAAGCAAACGTCCTGTAGCTGAAATTAAAGTTAGACACACACACAAGAAATTTTGCTCTGACCCCTCACTAGTGAGGCTGACATGAATAGTTTAAAATAAAAAAAAAATCTCCTTTTCTTGTCTGCAGACACATTTTAGTATAAATATCTTTTTTACTTTTATTGGAAGTATTGCTCAGGTACTGAGAAGGCACTACTGGGCCTGTGTATTTTAGTAAGATGCTACTGACTCCACCTGTGACCCCTCTCTAAACAGTAGGTCAGGAAGGCACTGAGGGCTACTGCCACTGTGTAGTTTACTGTGGTGCGCTGTCACTATATTACCTCTGATCCGGGGTGTGCTTCTATCAGCCTTCGGATCAGAATAGGGAGCTTGTGTTTCCTCTGTGCCCTCCTTCGAATACAGATGTTTAGTTTATCCTCATCTCTGCGCTGTCAGTTTTACCTCTGTGGTCTTACTCTACTTCTGTACCATCCCTGAATTGTTAGGGGAGGTGCATCGCACATCGACAAAGTTTTCTTTGAAGGAGCAACATGTGGTGAGGTATTCATTAACAGTAAGATGTCATTTAGAACACCTGAGAAAAACTGTAGCACATTGCTGGTACGTTGATCCTGGTTGGTAACTCATTTCCTCAATGCTTTTGTGAGCATTGTCTTCAGACTGAATGCTGGAGGTGTTTTTGTGTTTGGTTTTCCTGAGTGGACACAATAAAAGCAATTTCTCTATAAAGCCACTCAAACATGGAGTGAACAGACAAAAGGGATTGGAGAAAATCTGGGCCACAGCAGAATCCAGCCTGCCCCTCTGCTAACCTCCTCTCAAACAAACACAGCAGCCATTTCCTCCCTCTGTCCCTGGAGCCCCTCGCCCCTCGCCCCTCGCCCCTCGCCCCTTGCTGAAGCACCAATTCAGCCGGCTGCAGCACAGGTGTTGTGACGTGTGCCATTTCTATCCTATTTCACATTGTAATAGAACAGCATGTTATCTCAAGTTTTTCATATGGTTCTGTGCGTGTACAGAACACTTCCAAATTTGATGTTTAATAAGTGTGTTCAAAGAAGATCTCAGATATTTGGTCGAGTCTATGTGTTCAATATTTTTTGTAAGAGTGTATTTTGAATCTAAAATTTAAAAACATGTCACAGATCATTTTAGAGCGAATAAAAACAATAAAATATCATTATATAAATACATCTGAAATTTTCTAAATGTCTTATGAAAAGAATCATTAAAATGAGATCTCAGCTGCAATTTACTGCTAAATATTTAGTTTAACAAACCAATGTGTATGTAACCTGTCAAAAATTATGTTAAATTATGACATCTTTTTTTCATTTTGACATGCTTTACTGTTTATTTAAACCTAACTGGGGGACTTCCTCTGTCTGAGTCTAATGGTGTATTTTATGTACAGATGCATCTGGTAGGAATCAGTTGACCCCGCTGAGGGAGCTGAAAGTGAAAGAGGCTGTTATGCTTTAGCACTGGCCGAACTGCCAAAGTCACAGCCCGATCGGACTAAATCCCCGGCGTGTCCACGGCACAGCAAAGTCAAGCGTGATGGAATCATGCCTGACTTTGCTGTGCTGCACCAAACGGTGAAATACACCACCAACGTAATCCAACAAATGGAGAAAATATTCCAGTTTTGTTTTTTTATTTTATTTATTTATTTATTTTACTTCTAGGACAATTTATGTAATGTAAAAAAATACTCATATGATCTTACATACTTATTTACATGTTTTCATATTTTACACACATTTTCTTCAATTTGTTTTTATGCATAAATCTGTTGGGGACTAGTTTTACATTATTGTACTTTTTTATCCTATACGCTAATATGACTGTAAATACATAATATCTCATATAAATATAATATTACAATATTTTTGTTATTCATAAATTATATTATATTAATTTAATGTGATTATTTTTTTCCAAGTTTATATCCTGCATACTTGAATCTTTCATAATTTAGTAGAATTGTTTTTTGTTTTTTTTTGCGATGGTCTTAGTGTCCAAGATAAAAGGTAATTTCTTTTTGTTCTTGTTTCGTCCCTGACATGGGTGGGGTATTGAGGGTTTAGGGACAGAAGGAGGGGGCTTGTGTTTATTTATTTTTTATTCAATCTCTCTCTGTCTCCTGACATATCTGTATTCCTCATCTTCTGTCTCCCCTTTGAAAAGAAATTTAAAAAATCAGAGAGATAGAAGCGTTCATTTTTTTGAGTCCTCCTCATGCCTTACCATTTTCATCAGCTGCTCTGATAGCCATGAATCTTGTCACTCATGTTTTTCATCAACTCATGTCCATGGAGCGTGTGGTGAGTCCTGGAGATTCCCGCTGAAGCGAATGCAATGGTCAGGAATAGTCACACAATCAAGCCAGAGAATAACACAAACGCGCACTCACACACACCGGTGATATCACTGTCTCCATAAGATCCAGCTGGAGACGTGTACTAACACGCAAAAGCAACAACAGAAACCGAGTCCTGAAATAAAACACATGTAACACATCTTTTTGAGGTGAATTGACAGAACAGACAAAAACTGGAACAGTGTGTACACTTGACAAAAACGCATCTTTACGTGGACTTAAGGTTTGCTGGCAAAATGTTTCATGAGACGTGCAGGAATTTGGCAGAAGGAAAACTGTGTTTTTATGTGAACGCTGGCAAAGAGAACAGAAAACAAGGGAGCGAAGTGTACTGCAATGTTTCCTCCTGGTTCGATTCTCACATGGCAGCAGCCAGTTACTATCACCGGTGTTCCTCTCTGCATCTGGGTTCTGCTGCTTGTCAGTTCAGCTGTAGTTGTTTTCATATGTGAGCCATGTTTCTTTAAGTGCAGTTTTTTTTCTGCCTCCTGGATACTTTGTTCTTTCAACCTGAACTTGACATTGTTCTCCCTGCTTATGTTCAAGGCTGTAATGATTGGCCATGACAAAAGAGGTATCTCCCTCCATCCTCAAAAAAGAGTGATGGCCTCTCAGACAGCTGTCATTTGCCATTAGTCATGCTTCATTCTCCTCAGCTAATTTTATTTCTTTTTTTCTCTTTGTTTTCCGTGTTTTTTTTTTTCTTTTTTTAACAGGTAATGTAAAGCTCTGTGTAAAGCTTTGTGTTCTTCCCCCTAAAGCTGTCTCTGTGAATGAAATTATCACTTATTCTTTAGGCGTTAATTGTGATTTAATTGCCCTAATTACTTCATTATCTCGTACATGATTAAGATAATTAGCTTAGTGTTAAATACTGTTACTCTTTTCCTGTAAGAGAGGAAGAATTCCCCTTGATTAGTTAATGAGATTAATTATACTCACTGTACCTGGTATAATTGTGAAAGTTCCCACCTGCAATTCCACTTTCACACCATTAATGAAAAATCGCTGTAAATGAAGACATGCATGTGTCTTTATCAGGTAATTAATTAGAGTCAACGGCTCACACAGTTTAAATATGCAATGTGGATAATTTCTGCACACTATGTGTCCTTTAATACTATTTAATGGAAAAAAGGTGCTACTGTGCTGTGTGGGGATTTCTCTCTCAGAAATTGTTCTTTCAGAATGAGGTCATTCAACATTAACATTTCTCTCGATCTCTTAGGATTATATATGATTTTTTCTTTTTAAACAAATATATTTTTTCAGGTTCAGAAGTTTTTCAGAAATCTCTGCTTGGTACGGACTTTCTGTTAAATTGTAATTACTAGTTAAGCATGGGACAGGCTTTGAACAGTGACCTATCTGGCTCTCTGATGAGTTTGAAAAAGATATTAGGCCCATTTCACAGAAACTGTAGCATGAATAAGGTCAGCATGCGTTGAATCGAGCTGAATCAATCAGTGTGGTTAGCCTTTAGTAGAATTTATCCAATGAGAACATGATAGGCTAAGTTTAATATGGGATGCAGCTGGAAAATCCAGCAGTGTGCTGAAAATCAGACGATGGCTGGCAGCCTCGTCTGTCTATGTCTGTGTTTCGGTATCTTTCCCTTCTCCATCCTCTGTCTCTTTCTCTCTGTGCGTCTGCAGTCAGAGGGTAGAGTCAGTTTTACTGTCACTACCTGTGAAATTGTATTCCACGAAGATGGATGCTTTCTCTTATATTCATGACATCCAGGGAAGCACAGTCACCTCCAAAACTGTTTAATATGGATGCCGTGGAGGCGGACACATATACACACATTCATAACAGTACATGTGCGCACACACAAACACGCGGACATAAATGTACTCCTGCACACTCGCACACACACATTTTTTTATTTTATTTATTTTTTTGCCCCAAAGACAATGCATGGCTGGTGTTTTGCTCCTGCTGATGATGAAGAGTGGTAGTGACAGTGCTGCTCTCAGTAGGGTTGATGCATTACAACACAGTGCTGCCATGTTGTGTAAATTCTCTGTCTCTCCTCATTGAGAACATGGAGGCTTCTCATCTAGCGTGGTACACCAGTGCACTTTAGCTTCTTTCCTCCTCTATTGTTTCATCTCAGGAGTTTCATAATGACATTCACTCTATAGTGTAGTCATCCATTCTGATGGTATTGTGGCCTTGACTGTTGTCTTCAGTGTGTGTGTCTGTGTGTGTTTTCCCTTTTTCCAGGGTGAGTGGCAGTCCAGCGTCGTGTTGTACTCCGAGGTGTTTGCCATGGATCCCTGTTCAGCCACCGAAGAGTACATGTGCTCTGCAGGTGTAGCCCACCTTCCTCCCCTCACAGGGGGGAAACCATGCAGAGTAATCTGCTCGGGTTGGGACTGAACAAGAAGGAGCCAGGTTAAATTGGTGGGCTCTGTGCGTGTAAGGTTTGTGTGCGCATGTGCACTTGTGTGTGTGTTTATTTGCACTGACAGAGGGTGGAGGGGTGTGGTCTGTGGGTCAAGGAGGCAGAGGAGACTCACAGTTGAGGGGTTTGCGGGCTGCAACCGCGGAAATACACAATATTAATAAAACAAGACTGTACACAGGATAGGACTCTGAGAGTACCAACAGACCCCTTCTTCCCTCCCTTTTCACTCTAACCCTCCCTTCACTCTTCCATCGCTACCTTAATATAAGTAAGAGATGGATCCCCACGAGTCCTTGGGGGGTGGGGGTGGGCATCGTTATGTTTCGTTCGGGCTGTGTTTTCCCTCTCGGCGCACTGCTACAGTACTTAGCCAGCACCTTGCTCTTGTCTGCATGAGGCCAGTCGGGCCTCCTAAGTGTACAGGGTTCCTCTTTACCATGTTCTCTGCGATATCTGGACGCTCAAGTATTTTCCCCCTGGCACCCTGATATAACAGGACAGTCAGACAGAGGATCTTTGCATGCACAGGGATACAAAAATACAGCGCGCATGTGTACTCTTTTAGGAATATCTCCTAAGAGAGACTCCTTGAACAGAACAGTTGCAATGTTGCTACATTTCCTTCTCTGTGTGCCTGTTTGGTTGAGCTCTATTGTAGAACTAAACTTAGGCACCCATGCCCTAGCTGCAGGTTGTATGGAGTTTCTACATCTCGTTCTTTGGTGAGGGGGAGGAGAGGAATCACAGAGTCTGTAGAAATGGGGGTTCTGTTCAGAGGTTCAGAAGAGAGGTTTTGTGTAATCCTATGCTAAATTCAGCATCAGATCTTTTGGGGAGCTGTGTAAAACCAGTATGTTTTTCTTGTCTTTACTTTTCCTGCACACCTCAAAAATGATGATAGCACATGGCTTTTCAGCTATCTCACCCTCAAGGCAAAATGTACAAGGCTGCTAGGCGGCGTTACCTCTTCCTCTTCCTAGAGACAGCTAACCCCCTCAAAGGATGCTGATGTCTGGAGAGGGAATGCCTATGAGCAGAAATGGGGAAGAAGGAGGGAGGTTTGGGATGGGGTGGGGGTAAGATGGAGTTGGGTGGGGGGGCACTGAATAGAAGGAAAGGAGGAGGAGGGAGGGAATGTGTGTTTGATTCAAAGAAGGGAAAAAAAAAGTCAATTCGGTCCCCCTGTTCTTTGTAGAACATTTAGCTTTGACCCTCCCTTGCTTTCTCTACTCCCTCCCACCACCACCACCACCACCCCCCCCCAACTCATACACACACACACAGACACACAGGGTCCAGCAGATCTGCAGGATATCACACCAGCGAGCCTTTTCTGTCTTCTGCACAGAGATGCACGCTTCTTAATATATATCTTCACTGTATAGTGTGTGTGCATGTCCACACTGTTGCAACAGGCAGACACTGAGGGAGGAGAGAGGGAAATGGGGAGAGAGAGTGACAGGAAGGGAGAGAGGGAGGAATAGAGAGAGGTAGAGTGAGAGTCAGACTGAAATAGGAAAAGGGAGGGGGAGAGCTTTATATGTTGGTTACATGTTTATGATGCAGTGAAAAATATCAATTTAGGTTTTTTTTTTTTTTTTTTTTAAAAAGGAAAAAAAAAAAACAAGGCTTGAGGATAGAATCTGAGTATTTCTCATATTTCTGGTGAACTAGTCCACATAGCTGCAGCCAAAGCCCTGACCAGACCTCTACTTGTGCTGAGCAGAGAGGAGGCGACCCAGGGTAAGTTATGGGCTTTTTTTTTTTTTCTTTCTCTCCCTCTCTACGCTGCTGATTACGATGCTGCTGATTGATTGGTTAGAGGCTGTGGATTATCACGGGCCGCTCGTCACCAGGTACCTGATGATGAGAGGAGAGAGAGACGAGAGGAGAGGAGGAGGAGGGGGAGGGAGGGGAGAGAAGGAGGGGTGGAAATTAGATGAGCATGGCCAGTGCTCACATCACCAGATCTCACTAACTCTCTTTCTGATTTCTCTGTTTACTCTGCCATTGCACATTTGTATACCGCGCGTGCAAAAATTGATTTTTGTGCATTTGTGTGTATTTGTGCGTCATCTTGATGTGCGTGTGTGTGGTCCCAGCCGGCACACGTTGCCTGCCTGCCTGCCTTTCCGTAGTCAAACCGGCGCGCGCTGATGAGGCTATGGGGAGGGGTTTGCTGATGAGGGGAAAGCCAGAGGGGCCTTTTTGTGAATATGCAGATGAGGGGCATGTGTAAATGGGAGGGGGCTCGACGTGAGTGTGTGCCACACGCTTTATTGTTTATATGTTCTCCATAGGGAGCCTGATCCTCAACAGATTGCCGGCGTTTGGTGTGATCTTGCCGCGGCTTTGTTTGGGGCATTCGCTGACAAAGATAGAGAAGGAGAAGAACAGAGCCGGGGAGGGGAGCAAAAAAAAAAAAAAAAAACAGATAGAAAAATACAGTTAAAGAGAAGGGATGAAAAAAAAATGGTAGAGCAGCTTCAGGGCATATTTTCACCCCATTGACAAGACGTGATGATTGCTGTTTTGCCCCCTCCTTCCTCCCCTTTACCTCCCCAGACGTTTTCTAATCCATTTGCATGTCAAAGCAGTGGAGGCCACTGCGCAGATTAGTATGAGATGACATAATGATGTAATGAATTAAATGCTCCTGTTTAAGCGCTGCACTTTGCTTTAGTGGGAGGCAAGGACAGGGGAAGAGGGGCAAATAAGAGAGGAACAAGTAAGGATGAGACACTGGCATGCTTTTCTGTTCGGTTTTCTTTTATACTCATCTCAGGAACACTGATTGAAATAACCTTTTCTACTCGATTTGATTACAACACTACATCTGAATTTGCACTGAGCATTACGTTTACATATTTTAGTTGCATGTATATATATTTTTTCATCTTCACTGATGGTTGCAGCATGTTCAACCTGGACTCATGTCAGTAGTACTGCACACATGTCAAAGGATACTTTATATATTTTATTTTAGTGTCTCATGAAAATGTTTATTTTAGGTGTCTGTCCTCTAATATTTTCAACTTTTTAAACCAAAGAAAATGTGTAACTTATTTTTTTTTCTTTTTGTAGTTCTTGATAGAAGTAAAAAAAAAAGTCAATTTTTGCATAATAATAATAAAAGAGCCATCTCATCTGTCCCTTCTGTTTGAAGAGTTGTGTGAAGATGTGAAGTAAACAAAAAAAAAGTACAAATCTGTTCACATTTTGACCTGCTCAAGAAAAAGGTTAGAGGATCACACAGGGTTAATTACTGTACCTTCATCTAATTTCTTCCTTATTTCTCCCTTCTTCCTAAGTCTCTTTTTACCATGGTCTGGGAATACTTTGTCTATTTTCACTCATTCATTTTTTTGTCTCTTGTTGGATTTTGAGGACATTTTTTCATTCTTAAAATACAAACTCTATAAATATGGTATGGTTTTACTTCCCTTTGATCTAAATTGCCATGGCCTTTAATACAGAGCACCAAAGTGACTCTGTGTGTGGCAGCGGTAAAAGCATATGGAGTATATCATCGATTGATGCACTGGCTGAAGCAGTGTTTTTATGAAGCCGAAAAGATCTGAGACACGACACCTGGGTCTCCATGGAGAAACACCTACTGTGTGACAGGACCTGTAGTGTGTCACTCTTGTCATCTCCCACCCCAGAAATGATCGAGACCCCCCCTACACAGACACATACACACACCTCAGTCACGTGTAACAATTGGGAGAGCTGCCTCATTGAGGACAAGGGCAGCACAGGGGCTTGTTGAGGAGATAGATATGTCCCTCATCTCACTAAACTTTGTGTTATTCACACTCCCTTACTTCTCTCCACTTTTATCGATTTGAGATGTACTACACAGATTCAGTTTTGCTCGCTTGATGGTTGTCTCTTCTATTTGGTCATGATTTGGTTCTTCCTGGAGTGGAGGAATTGACTTGATTGACACCAGAATCAATAGTTAATGAAGACATCATGACGGGCCGGTGGAATATTTACAGAATTTGTAGATTTATCTACAGAGAGTCTAAATGAAACAATTCTTAGAATAATATAAGCTTGATATTGAATATAAGTGATATTAAGATAACCCCCTGAAAGAAAGTAGATTTATGAATGTCTTTAGAATCACATTTTTGAAAGATATAAGCACTAACACCAAGAACACTTACTGGTGAATGTGGAAAGAGAGGAGAAAATGGGTAAATGTATTTTTCTAGTTTATGATTTCTAGCCGTCCCCAGTGTGGCCCCGGAGCCGTGTCCAGGCGGGTGTGGCCGTGTGGAGTCAGCTGGCTGGTGCAGAGGGTAATGAGTATGCACTGTGACAGCTGGGATAAAGTGTATGGATGTGTTTGGTGGGAGTAATCAGCTGCCGACCACGGGGTGCAAGAGGGTGATGTGAAGCTTTATGACTGCAGAGCTTAAACACACACACACACACACACACACACACACACACACACACATAGAGGTCCGTTGGGACTGCATGCTTCACCTCACCCTTGCACTGCTGAACATATCCAGAGCTTCACAGCTAGCTTCTCCTTTTTTGCCTTCAGTAAAAATATACTTTCTTGCAACACACTCTGAAAATGAAGCTATTTTATTTTTTGCTTAATCACTTCATTATCAGAAAAAATAAACGTTTCATTGTAACAAAACTCTGCACATTAAAAGAATATGAATATTTTCATTTGTACCTGGCTGTGATGCAGATAGATAAAGTTGTGTTTTGTGAATCAGGATTGAGTATTTGGTTGTTAAACAGCACGCCCACCAAAATATTGAATATGTTGTGTGATTGTATTACTGAGCAGATTTGCTTTGTTACAAACCACATCTCAATTGAAGTTTTTTGAGCCTGTGGCTTCAGTGCTTTACAAATAATTGATATAAAGTAGGCCCTACTGGCCAGTGAAATTGAACACACTAATAAATGCATAAAAGAGAAATAAATATTGATCACCCAGTACATTAGAATAGTACAGCTTTGATTTGATTCTTAGTTTGTTGTTTATTGTGGGTATTGGTAGTGCGTTGGGGTGTGAGGGGCCATGCATTTGTATTTATTTGACCGTCTGGGTGTTTGTGCTTGCCTGTCTGCAAATGTGCAGCTATGATCCTCAGCCCGTCTGTGGTCTTTAAATATTATGTTAGTGTCTGAGAAGGGTGATAAAATGCCTATTTTGGTCTCTGTTTGAGCTTTTGACTACACTTCAGTGTGTGTGTGGAAAGTGAAAGTTATGTGCATGTGTGAGAGTTGGAGCCCTTGCCCTGAACTCCTGGCCCTGTCACTCTGGGCTGCAGTTTTCCCCAGCTCCTTCAGGTTCTCTATAGTCAATGAGGAGGATAGGCGGGAAAGAGGATTATTGGTATTGATCTACCCAGGGGGATCATTAGGCATCACTATCAATTCACAGCTCCTAGCACACAGCACCGGCCCGCACAGACATTGCCAATTTGTCCCTATTAGAGAACCCAGTTTCTGGGTGTCTGCTGTGAGAGGCTGCTCAGGCCCCACTGGAGAGCAGCCAGCCAAGGCCTGGCTTAGGCCTGACCACAGTGGGCTTGGCTGCACTCAGCTTGGGTGATGAAACACTTGCTGGCTATGATCACCTGCTTGATATCATGAGGCATACATGATTGAATATGCAATAAAGCTATATATTTTTTTCTCTATGGAAAAAAAAAGTCTTATGTTTTGCATTAAAATGTCTGGGACTTAAAATGTTATTTAGGGAAACAAAAGAAAATAAGATTTTTTTTAGACTCCCTGTACACATTCCACTTCCTGTCAGTAGCTTCCTCTACATCCCCATATTATTTACCAAGGGGTAATTGGCACTGTAATAGAATACTTTAGTGAGGCTTATCCAGCCTGGCCCACTTATCTGTGTAAGCTGGCTGTTCTGGGGACTAAAGCTGCTAGATCCGTTGTCGCTGACTTTAACCCTCTCTGCTAGAGTCAGGTGTGCAGGGAGCTGCACTGCTGACTGCCACTGCATGCCGTGATGGGTTGTAGATGCCAGTAGATACTCCTCAATCAGTTTTGAAATGCCAGGAGTTCTCTGGTGTCACTCAAAATTATATAGATGTAGACATATACGTGTCACATCTTTTTGAACATTTTTTAAAATTCCTTTCAGGTTGTAGATATTTACATGCCATCTACTGTAAATGCAAGATGTCAACTACCACCGCAGCCTCTTGTTCTATATATTTTAATGTTTATTAGCAAACAAAGAAAGGTAAGAAAAGTAAAAAATGTTTTAATGCAACTTTATGACATGATAATCATAAATCTAGTATATCGATTACCTGCATTACATCTATTGTTTACTGACTACCCACACTTAATATCTGGTTACTGTTTTTAAAGAAGAGCTTTGTGTCATATGTATAGACAAAGATACTAAACAAAACAGTCCACTTTACTTCAGCTTTGTGTGTCTAAAGTGCGGTGCAGCACTCATAGAGAAAGTGGTGGTTTTAAAATTGAAGGTCAGATAGTAGAGAAAGTTCTCTTTAACTGATTATGTTTATTTATGCTTCATGTGTGTCGGTTTCTGTGTTTGAGTCTGGAAAATAGTCACCGATATAGCAGCCACACACACACACACACACACACACACACACACATTGACACAAGAAGTGAGCCAGACAAACTTTGCAGTTGACCAAGCGGGTCAATGAACAGCAGGTGATTTTTTTCTCACGCCTGCTGACCCCTCTCTTGGCCTCTTTAGCCGCAGCCTAACAAAATCTTAATCATGCAGAAAGCAAATACCTCCCGTACTGATTGTACCCTCACTCCAGCCAAATATAGTATAGACCCACTACACTCAGAGTACATTTAGGAATATACTCTATAAATGTGAAAAAAAAAAATCTCCCTGACTTTGTAAACAATGCCACGGTTAGTGAGGACAGTGTCATTTCACGCTGGGGTCTATTAGAGGGTGAGCTGGGTGTGAAGGACATCCTACAGATCTTTTAAGTGCTCTAATAAATCACCTTCAACACATTCAAAATTCATCAGTGCTAGCACTTTGCCCTCTCTCTTTCTTTCTGAATCGGCAGCCATACCACACATGAACACAGCAATAGAAACCGTACTCCATGGGAGAAACATATTGGTTTTCAACCTGAGGTTTTGCATGTGGAAATCAAAGGCCCACTGGTAATGACTTCAGTCTGGGCAATGTGTGGGGGTCCCTTTTTGAGCCACTATTCCCCAGTCACAACACTGCTTTCACACATCCTCATTCACGGGAGGTTCATAGGACGCTGTGCAGCTCTCCCGTGCTAGGTCAACGACCACACAAATAACATATGGAGCTAGTTCTGTTTTAACCGGTCCATCTAGTCGGTCACACTTCATCATTAAAGCAAAGGACATTTTTGAGTAAATCACCAGGAAGTAACATGCACTGTATATGATCTATTTTTGTTTTGTTTTGTTTTGTTTCTGTTAAATATCAGAAAAGGGTCTAAGAGAATAACCAAATTGTTGATCAGATTGTTATGTTTAGTCCCCAGCAGCATTTTTGTGGAGCTGCCAAGAGAGGGCAGTGTGGCCTGCCCAAGAGCATGGCTAGCAGCTGCAATTCATGGTTGGAACATTGTGATCACCTGACATAAGCAGACACACACACACACACACACACACACGTCCTGTACCTTGCTTGGTTGTTATATACATAGATGATATACAGACATGGCTGTCCTTCTTTTCTTTCTTCATGGCGGTGTGGAGAAACTCTCTGATCATCTCTCTGGCATGCATGCCTTTCTCATACGTTCTGGTTAATTTCCTCTCAGTTCACCTTTAATTGATGTTTGTCCAAACAGAATGAATATATTTCAGTTGAAACGGCAACTAATTTACTACATACTATAAATAATAATATCCTCAGTCCAGTTTTATTTATCTCTATATAACCTGCACCAATATTAAAGCAGGCATAAATGTAATATAGAATGAATGGAATATAAGCAAAAGCAAAAGGACATTTGTTAAATTAAAAGGACTACATGGTTGTGTGCCATTTTGTTTCTACCCCTTTGTGTTTTTATGAGGCAGTGGAGGCAGACTGTCTGGGAGTAATCAGATAAAAACAGGAATCATTTATGATCCTTAAAAATGTACAAATGAAAAATAAACAGATCGCACAGAGCCAGTGGGAGCGATGTGTGCTTCCGCTTCTGTAGATTTTACCCAGAGGACCAGTCATTGGTGGATCTCGCTGGTAGAAATCCAACATCATCTCAATATGCATTTGTGTCGTCTTGTATGGTTTGTTATCCGAGAATGTAAGAATGTGTATGTGTGTGTGTTTTCTAGGGAGGAGGGAGAGGCTAAGTCTGTGAGTGAAGGAAGAAAAGGAGAGAAAAAGAAGGGAGAGATGGATGAGGGCAGTTCGGGGGCCCTGGGTGTTTTAATTATCCACTGCTCTGTCGTTGGGTCAGAGCTCGCTATCTCTCCCTGGCTTTATCCCTGTCTCATGATTTGAGCAGTACCTTTATCCCTAAGCCTTCAGCTCCTCTGGCCAAACAAAGAAAAAAGGGAGGGCAAAGAAAGGGTTTTACAGCAGTAACTATGCCACATTTACCATTAATATCCCTCAATCTCCTCTTTTTTATGTAGTGCAGAGCAGAGTAACCTCAATAAAGTGACCCCAGTGAGGCCTGGTAGTGTATGTAATATGGCTGTTGGGATGGAGGATCCTCTTGCACTAGGGCAGAGCCGGTCTAGTTCTGCTCAAAAGCTGAAGCAAAGTGCTGGCAGCCTCCTAAACAAGTGGGGTGAAAGAGCACATTTTTTTTTAATCTTCTTTCTCCCTTCACTCTTTCTGCCTTTTTTTGTGAGAAGAGATCATTGAAATGCCAAGCGTTCCAGGGACGCTGTTTGTCTGATAACACTATCGGCTGAGGAATGGCTACTGTGGACGGGCACAGTGGTCACATGACCTTGTAGAATTTCCCTGACACGGAAGCGTTTACACATCCATGCTAAGCATCACAGTCGATGTGACTGTTATTTAATATTCTGATATAATGGTACTTCAGAATTGAATTCAGGTTAGGGTTAATTGAAAATCAGTTTTATTACCCTTGCTTTTTATAAAAAAAAGATATTTATGAATTAAATTATCTTTGAAACATTTATTGTATACTATAAATCGTTTTGTAAAATAAAGTGTCAAAAAACCAAAAAATACGATGCTTGTTTTGACAGGAATTAAACTGTGTGTGCTATAAAATACTGTGTTCTGAAAAAAAATAAGAAAACAAATCTTTTTAGCTTTTAGGCCAAAATAAATATTTTGAGAAATTTTGTCTCTGTTTTTTTTTCTTTATCTCTCCATTCAAATTGGTTCACCTGAAAATATTGAAGCGAGGAGGGAATTTTAGTGTCAAAAAAAAAAAAAAAGTGCAGTGCAGGGAGACAAAAGCCTTCTTTTCTTTTCTTCTGCTGTATACTGTATAGGTATTGTTTGCCCGAAAAAGAAAAAAAAAAATCCACAAAGCAAATGTATTTATCAGTGTGTGCATAAAAGCTTGTGTGTGTGTGTATATTGTATATCCTGAGTGCCTATGTGTTAGTCTGTAATTTCTGGACCATACTGTATCTCCATGACAACATGGTTTTTGATGTGGGTTCCCTTCCTGACATTTCCCCATTTGGGGAGGCTTGTGAATTGCCTTGCCTCTCCTTCAGTCAGCATGTCACATGAAAAAAAGGTGTTGGGGGAGAGAGAGGGGTAAAGGGAGGGAGGGTGGTGGGGTGCATAGGGGGGGCAGTATGAGGAATCTAATGGGCGTCTGGTCTGATTGTCCTCAGCCGTGGCAGTAGAGACAAAGCAGATGAATTGTGCAATGGATTCGAAGAGATTGGAGACAAGTGCATGTCAGCAGCCCCTCCATCTCTCCTCCTCTCACCCCCCCTCCTCCCCCCCTTCGCCCCCCACTCCCATCCTCCAGGATCCCTCCCTCTCCATCTCTCCTCTCTTTTTGTCTGACATCCTGAAAAAAGCAGGCATGACAGCAGTGCTCTGCTTGAGCAAAACATTAAAAACAAAATGCAATCCTCACCCGTTTTTCTTTTATAATAGATATTCAGGCAGACATTCAGTGTGCTGAACCCATATTAATTGTGAAACACTGCATGACAAATCTTCACAATATTAATCACTAAGCAAACATCAAGGACATTTTGATTCATGCTGTCTGAAATGTTCGGAATAAATGACAGCATTTATAGAAAACACATTTAAAGATAAAGGCACTTATCTAATCAGCTTGAAAGAGGCACAGTGGGCTGAAATCTGATAGACTTTTCCCCTAAATGTTTTTGTCTCTCACTCTCACGATTTGCACCAGCTTCTTTGGGTGGATGTTACAGTGTAATAATTTATTCAACTCTCCATATTGAGTAAATGTCTAGTCAGTATGTCTGGCCGGTAGTTATCTTTTCCACTGGACGCTAACTTCCAGGAAACCGTTGATAGTCAAATAGGCTGCTTCACACCCCCCCACTGCTCCTGTCCTGAAGCTGGAAGGTAGAACAGCGATTCTTTGTGCTTCCACATGTTCATCTGTGAACCCTGGAAGAAAAATCACAGAAAGAATTATTATTTTTCTGGCTACCGTCTTTGTCATACAAGACTCTGGCCAGTGTCTTGGCTGAAGTGAATGGTTGCGATTTGTAGTCGTGGTGTAGTCCAGGACTGTAAGTGTGAGAATCTCCTACAGTAAGTGTGCTGATATGCTTTAGACAGCTACTTTGGCTTTGAAGTTTCAAAGAAAAAAATACATTCAGGGCTCCGTGAGGTATCACGTTTCTTCCACAAAACATGAGTTATTTAGCTCTATTTTAGACTTTAATTTTTCTTTTTCAAATTATTGTCCTATCTTGCAGCACCTATCAAGCAATTAAGCTCAGTTTAATATAACTAATTATATCTTACCATAATTTAAATAAATTGAAATATTGTAATAATAATAATAATGATAGTTAATAATAACAGTTAAAGAAATACCAGGAATATTCAGAATAAGTGTTGAAATTTTAATTTGTTTATGTCTTGAATATACCTCATTATTAAGATGCATAGACACAATACATTTTCATTTCTATCAAGTGACCACCTTGGCAGTGCTGGCCTGCCAGCTTTTGTTTTGTGTTGACTGCATTTATTATTCATCTTTATATCAGTCTGTATTTTAATATGAATAATGGAAGAGGTATCAGAGGAGGAAGAGGGATGTGAGAGAGGGGTGCCACACAGCATGTGTCCTTGGCTGTTCTCTGCTCCTGCACTCCTCAGAGTGGAGCAGGTGGGGGGCGGGCTGAAGGAAGAGGAGGGCTGTCGGACTCGGGAGCTCTAGCTGTGCCTGGTGCAGGGCCAGGATTCTGGGTCCTGCTCTCTCTCTCCTCTTCACGTCGTCCTCCTGCCTGCCTGCTTACCTGGCTGGCTCTCTTGTCGGATTTAATAACAGTGTATAAATCAAAAGCCTCCTGTCAGCCACACAGCCTTCATTAAATTCAAATGGGGAACGGGTCTCTTTGGATCCAATTTTAATAAAACCAGGTAATCAAATATGGGTTTAAAAATGGGTCATCATTTCACAGTCTCACAGATGTCTGGTCGCCATTGGTTTCTTGTGTACACATTTAACATTTCAGGAAAGAAGATCCCACTCATATACGTAGTATACTGCATTCTCTGCAAGAGTAGCAATATATTGTTTCTTTGTATGCAGACACAATGAAGGTTCACTAACACAATACATTCTATTCAGTTTTCAGTAGTCACACATTTCCCATCTGTTTGTGCAGTTTACAATTACATTGTGTCGATTTTTTTTTTTTTACATGAGCAAAATATATATCCTCGAGAGAGTCATTTATGTTTATTAAAAAGATTAGCAACATAAGTAATAAATGTTATATATAATATTAATAGAGAAAGCATAAATGTTATTGTGTCCTCTGAGATAATTACAAATCTTTTGAAGTCTTTGAGTGTTCATATTTTCCTAATCAGTTTAGTCTGAGCTATTGTACAATATGTCTAATGTGAGCGATATTATCATGATATTATGCACTAAGACAGTATAGATACCAGCACAGTACAGCTTAGTTTAGTTTAAGTTATATTTAGCAGTTACTTTTATAATGCATATTCATTGCTACACTGCGAATCTGTAAGGTATTTAGGCTAACTATTTTAGTCACTATCTCCTGATTTGTATACACAAACAGGTAGATAAACTGAAAAACTCAGATGTTCAATCATACATGCATGTCATGCGGTCCGGCGGGTTTTGATTATTGTCGCTCAGCTGGAGTTAGTGTTACATCTGGACTGAGCCAGAGCTCAGAAGCCATCTTTTCTCTTTCTTGTCGCCGATTTTCTTTGAGGCAGATACCACAATTCTCTGACCGAAAAATACACCACGTGTCCGAGTGATTTTGGTGCAATGGTTTTATTTGTGCCCGGTTTTGTACATGACCTGCACATCCTGTCACATGTGTTTCAGTGCCGGATCATTCATATTTTAATGACAACAGTTCCACAGTTTAAAGCACCTGTTTACTATGTCCTGAAATCATTATTTCTGGTGCATGATGGAGATGTTTGAGGTTTGTGAATTAGAGACACATTAAAAACTCCTATTTTAATTATGCATATGAATAAGAATATCATTTGTCATTTATTATGCAGGTCTATGAAGAAACTGTATCAGGTGCTTTACACTTGTATTTTTTTTTTTTTTTTTTGGGTGATCAAAAGAAAGAAAATCTACCTGTATTATACAGCTTGTGAGCAGAAGAGGGCACTATGAGTTGCTGATGCACATTTTCCACCTCTGTCCTCTCTTTCTGTCTGTGGCTGTCTGTCTTTCTGTCTCTGTATCTCATCTCTTTCTGTCCTCTCTCATTGCACTCACGTGCTTTGCTCCACTATGTTTCTTGTAACCGTTCGCCACTATTTGTATTCCAAAATCATAATCAACATGTATTTATGTTGAAATGGAGGAGATCCTGTATGAGGTCGCACTCAGAACACATGCTGTAACACAGGTGGAGATTGAAAATGATTAATAGTAGATTCAGTTATGTTATTTGATATCATGGTATCAACTTATAGCTTCATTGAGTAGTCCTACAAGCACATGTTTGCATACACTGAATGGAAATCAAACTCAGCCCACATGCATTTTATCATTTCCACCAAAAAAGTAGTATTTAATTTATTTTGAATATTGATATTTTAGTGAAAATATCTGTCAGTGTGGCACAAATGCATCATCATTTTCTAGGCACATTAGTTCTCCATCTGTCTTGTTACTTTCACTGAAATGGAAATTTGGCTGACTGATTTTTGCTGCTGTTGCTCTACAATCATGATTTTAGAAAAATCTAAAATGCAAAATATTTCAGGATTTTGCATTCTGTGTAAATACTGACTTTGGTAGATGCACACATTCTTTCATACTAGACAGTATTCAAAGTGACTTTCTATATTTTCTTCATAATTTTCAATATAGCTCTTTTTTGGCTTTTTTTTTTTTTGTTGTTGAGCACGCTCGTCCTTTGTTAGAGAGAAAGACAGGCAGCGGGAGCAGTCCCATCATTATTTGTCCTCCTCAACAGCCAGATAATCACGGCCAGCACTACCTGAGCATTGTGTCCTCCACAGGCGGGTCAGAGGAGTTCCCATCACCCCCTGGTGTGTCTCCCTCCTGCTTCTGTTCTTCCTGCCTCCTTTCCTGTTGCCATCGTGGCCTGCCATGTTAGTGCAGACTCCCGCTGCTCAGCCCTCTCCTTCAATAAATCTTCATATGTGTTGGAGGGAAGGTGGAGGGTACAGACAACAATAACCACTGGTACTCTCCATCAAAGGGTTATCTGGCTTTCACAGGCGCACTGACAGACGGCTCTCTGACATGGAGCAGAGGCCGAGTGCTGTGTCTCTGACAGGGTAGAGGCCCGGCTTTGGAGACAGGAAAGGGATTCATTTATGGAACTAAAAAATTCTTCAAAAAGTTCAAACATGGAGAGGAAAGAACTTAACAATCAGATGAGGGAGAGATGTGATAAAGTGATAGAAATGTCAAAGAAAGTTTGAATGAGTTGCCAAAGATTCATGCTTAAATTTACCTACAGGATGTACAGCATCACTCTACAGTATACGTTTTATTCACATTAACATTTATAAGAAACAACATATTTGCAGCTTGACTGTTGATTTGATTATGCTAATTTCCTTGATATTAAAAAATAACCTTAATGTTTTTATGTGATAAGGAGTTTTGAAGCAGACAGACTTAGTGATGAGGGAGATATTTTTTCTCGTGTTGAGTTACAGTAGCCTATTCTTCAGTGCCGTATTAGTGTGCCAACGAGGACTGCTGTTATGAATTACCAGCCCCAAATTTTGCAACTTAAAAAGTGAGAATAAGAGTAAACCTTTTGTTTATGTCACCTATCATCTTGAAATACTTACCATTCTGCGCCTCTCAGCTCCCTGTCTCCCTCCAGTGTGATAAAAGGTTGCTGGCTCCCAGTCTTAACCCCTTACTGCTTCGTCCCATCCCCTGCTCCATCTCTGCTAGGAACAGACATCATATAAACCTCTTCTTTCTGCTCACATCTTGCTGCCTCCATCACCCCCCTCTCCCGCAGGAAGTAGTTTATTCAGGGTGGTTCCTTTGGGAATCATATGAGCATTTGACCAGGTGTCTGTGACACTTCAATATTTTATTCCAGAGCATGTTTGTGTGTTTAGTGTGTGTATTTGAGTTGTTATATGTTTGACTTCTCAGTTCGAAGGGAAACAATACATGCGTGCACTTTTGCACTTTGTACGTCTGTGTGGTACGGAGCGAGGGTGTGTGCAGTGTGTATGTTTTTAAAAGAAAAAAAAGAGGAAAGGAAATGAAATTCAATGCTGAATGAATTATGGAGTATGTATCGTTATCTGCTGTGTGTTGTTCAGAGTGCTTGAGTGAATGGAATTCATGTGCGAAAGGTGCAGAAATAAAAACAGAAAAACTGCAGTGTGTTTTAGGCATAGTGTCAGGTACTGTATGAATTGCCTGCGGTTGCCTTGCAGGACTGATACCTCTGAAATCAACCATTTCTCTCCATTCGCTTTCAACAAAAACATGTCCCCCAGCTAAGGTGCACCTTCACTGTTTTTACCATCACTTTTTCAAGAGAAAACAAAACTGCGAGGAGTAGCAGCCAGATACTGGGTTTTGTAAAGGTGTATCGTGGTGTTGTCTAAGGTAAATTGGCATTGTGCTAGAATCCCATTCCATACATCTCTTTTCTCTGTGAAGGGCTAGCTGCTGAGATCCAAATTACTGCTGTTGTATTGCTTTGTCAAGTAAAATGATAACGTTTCATCAAATGTGCTCATTTCATGTATTCTAGGAAATTCTTATCAAAAGCAAAATGAGCTCACAATACAATACTTACAATATTTTCTTTGCAGAAGAAGAATAAGCACGCTGCAGTTTTGACAAAGAATTTGTTTTGTTATTGACATTAAAACATGTCTTCTAATAGGCTTGTCTACTTCTGACACACAGGCTAGTGTTAACTGTATTTGATCTGTTCATTTACAAATTCTTCCTTGCATACAGGAATGTGTTAAATGCAGGAAGAGAGTCTTTTGTTTTATATTTACCTCACCAGTATTTCAGCCATAATGGACATTTCTTTGTCTCCGTCCACGTCTTCTTCTTTGCCTTCTACCTCTTCCGCTTGCTCTCCCTCTTTGACCTCATCTTACTCCCCCTTTCTGTGTGGATGTTTCTCAAATATTCTCTATGTTGCATCGAGCAGTGAAACCTTTAGGGTCTGACTCTGGCTCTCCAGCCTTGTTTTTAAGTCCCGTCCATTTTTTCTTCTTCTTTCTGTTGGGGTGGTGGTGGTGAGGGCTGGTGGTAGGCCTGATGTGAGGGTTATGTCAGGAGGGGTGATCATAAATATTAGGAGCTGCAGGGAGACAAAGGGGCCAAAATGGAAAGGCTTGGCTGGATGAGGGGACCTGGCCATGTCATGTACCTCAGTCATTTTTCTTGTGCGCTTAGAACTCAGTCAGGGGTTTAATTGGAATCCAGACTTCAAAGAAACCCTCGGCCCATCCAGCAGCCCCCCACCCCAACTCCACCCCTGCACTAACTCCCCTGGCTGGATCCACTCACGTCCACAGCACATACACACAGACCGTGACCACTACAATATCAGAGAGAGCATCACCATGCACAACCTCGGCTGAAATTGACTTTGCTCATATTTGCTCAAGATATTTAGGTGTGGTGTACGTTTATATGTGTGGATTTGTACGGTCCTTGTTTGTGTTTGAATTTGCACAGACCAGTTTTTCTTGCACTTCATAAAAGTCACATATTCTTTTGAAGTGTTGGCTTGTTCATAAACAAAATGTGTTATTTGTTTGGGATTGAATAAAGCCAGACGAAACATATAAATGGAGAGAAGGAGTAAATTTGACATAAATATTTTCTCGAAATGTGGTAGATATATCATTGTTTTGCCAAAGTATGTCTGATGGCTTGTTTGGAACTTACATGGAAAATCCATGGTAACCTTTCAGCACATTCACAACATGGCAAAAAGATAAAGTTAGCCTAAATAAATTATTGCTACCACAGATGTAAAACACAGACTTTTCTGTGCTGCTCAGAAAGCAGTTTTGGTTTGTTCTCAGGTAAATACAATAGGCTTCCTCACATCCTGAATCGCGTATTTCATTTGGTGTCAACAATATAAGTGTCATATTTTACACCCATCTGTGACTGTGCCCCACGAGGAGTTCCACGTTTGGGAGTACTTTATAAAGTTCTTATATTTCATTTGTCCTCTGAGTGGACAAATGAAAAAGATAAACACTTATAATATTATATAAAATATTATATCAGTGTTACAATCATTGTTACACCATCCTCCCTCACAAATGTTTACTTATCAGGCAAACACTATCATTTTGTCATTTTCCCTCCAGTATAGCGTCACACTTTGATATATTTGACATTTGACGTACTGATTTATTTCTACCCTGCATGGTCTAGTATTTACGGCGAAATTGGAGGAATTAGAAATATGCTATACATGTCTCAAAATGAAAGTGAGAGAAAGTTAACTTTGTAATGGGCTAAGCCTGAAGAAAATGGGTAGAAGAAAATGTCTGTTGTACAGTATAATTAATATTGGAGCAGCAGGGGTTGATATCTAGTAATATATGCACCTATGTAATTAAGGCTTCTGCCTGCTCATTTGGAGTTTCAGTAGGCCTTGTTAGCACTGTGTGGAAGACACTTTTGAAGCCATACCTGTAAGATAATATGTTTCAAAGCTATAATTATAGGTAGGGAAAGAGCACCTATTTTCAGACCTCTAACAAATCACTTTTTCCATTACACCTGGTAAAGGTGTTAATGACTCCTTGTCTTTGTCTTTTTCCATTTGAATTATGAAACAGCTGTATCATTTGAAGTACAGTTAACAGGTGAATTTCAAGTGGCAACGCATAGGGAAAAAAAAGTGTATCCAATTTAAATAGTTTTCACCAAGAAAGACCATCTAAGCTTCAATCTGTGTGGGAAAAAAAAAGTGTGTTCATCATTAAAACTGCACGAGGGGAAACACTGAAAATTTGAAATTATGCCGTGACTTAAACAGAAATGAGGTTAAGGAGGTCAGCTGATCACAGGGAAAGCAGAGTTTTACTGTGTGAAGAAACAGGAGCTGCGTTCACCCAGATAACCTTCATGTTTCCACTTTATGGAAATACAAATGAGTAAATAGTCAGATGTAATCTGTACAATCTGTTATGTTTCTTGACTCAATATTATTTATCCCCTGACTCATTTGCAGATGATTTATTAAAAACAAATGCTTTCACAAAGGGATATTTTCGGAACATTCTGACAACCACTGGGAGAGTGAAGAGGACATTGTTGTCATCTTTTCTAATGTATTACATGTCTAGCTATGGAGACTTGTGTGTAAGAATTCCATTCGTCTTTTGAGAAGTCCTGTTCAGTTTTGACCTGCCATATCGTAGCTGCTCTGTAAATGTATTCAGGCAGATCTGTTTAATGCAGGAGTCTCACCAGCTGGTGGTGGCGATGATGATGACAGATTGTTGTTTAAAGAAAACAAAAAGGTCTTTTCTACTATCCTGCTGTCTTGTTCAAAAAAAATGTATGGCTGTCTTGAGGAGAAGCGTGGGCTTTGAATGACTAATAGAGCTCTGCTCATACAGAATGGTTTGTAATGGAGGTGTTAATGACCATGTTGCTTAAAGGTTACTTCTGAGTGGTGTTTTCTTTCTCCCTCACGTCAACACCTTTATGCTCCCACCAACGTGTTCTCTTTGTTTCCTATTATCGGCCCCTTTTCCAGCACAGCCTTGAGTGCAACTGCAGCGTCCAACAGATCAAGAGATGACAGAATCAGACGAGAACGAAAAAGATAATGAGAGCGAAAGAAAGATGGAGGGCTACAACGGGAGAAAAAAGGCAGCAGGATTTTGACTTACACGGATCCGGGTGTCCATGTCCATGTGAAACCATGTTTCACACCGGCAACCTGCGGGATAAAGGGAAACACATGCTTCTCATTACACATAACAAACACACACAGACGCATGCACCCTAAATCATTCACATTCAATTTCATCAAATATATTTAAATTAGGGATGTCCGTACCCCACAAAGCTCCAAAAGTGCAGGACACAATAGAACTATTAATAGGAAATGGTTGAAGAAAAATGAGGTGAGGATTCTTTGGAGAGGTAGATGGAGGTCAGGGGTGTTGTCGGGTGTACATAGAGAGGTGGTGGTAGCTTTTATGGTAATTGCATCTCAGCATCCCATTGTCAGTGGACTCAGTGGTAGGTCCAATTTGGGAGCAGAGGTTCTTGCATTTTGCACCCTGGAAGACCAGACCTATTGTCATATCCAGTGGAGCAGGGGGCTTATGCTACACTTTCATGCCTGGCCTTTATTACAGATCTGGAAACAGGAGAACATTTCTGTAAACTGATGTCCTGATCAAATGGATATTCTTGTCTTGGTGGCCAGAGTGACTCATTTCCTTCACATACTTATAAAGCTTGGAATCATGAAGACTTTAAATGCGCAATGTGTAGGATTTCGTGGCATTTAGCGATGTAGTTGCTGATTACATCCCCGTTGCCTCACTCTATTCTTCCCAGCTTGTAGAATTACAACAATGGGCACAAAATGATGTGAAAGGCCCCATCTATTGCCGGTGTTTAGTTTGCTATTTTTGACACACTCTACCTTTTTTAAGCTCGTCATTCTCTGCTCTTCATGTGCAGCTGTCACTTTAGGTGTAACCAACAGATCACGTCCAATTAGCAACTTGATACATGAGAATGATGATAGAAACATTTCTGCTAATCTGTAACACAATAAATGCAAATAGTTTTTATAAAAGCTAATAAAAAGCTAAATTATTGTCAGACCACAGCTCATGGGTTCCAAGATTGCATTTCAGCCAGTCCTTTGTGCCTCATTTGCTCTCCACACAGACTGTTGCAACCCAATCTTGCTTTAACGTGATTGGTCAATGCTCCTTAAACTAAAAATGGAAAGTAGAACACTGTTAAAATCTTGATACCTACAAATCTACAGATTTGGCAGAAATCTATTTATAGAAATTACCATAGATGTTGATTAAAGGCCCCATGTTTTCTTTTGATTTCAACAAAGGTCTAGATGATATATAAATACTATGAAAGTATCACAACGCTTGATCCACAGAGAAATGCACACAGCCCATGTAGAGAAAATGTGCTATTTTAACGGGACGTCAGGACTTCTGTATGGTTGTGATGTCATAACTAAACAGTTGCCCCCCATTAGGCCCACTGTCTGGGTCGGCTACAATCTGTTATGTGTGGTTGACCTGGTCATGCATAACTCAGAAAAGTCAGCCAGTCAAACAAAAAAACAAAAACAAAACACAACTTAAACTGTCCTGTTCTTACTAGGACTCCAAAGAAAGGTGTTAAAGATGAGATATAAAACCATACTGAGTCATTGTTTGGTACTTGAAACCACAAATATATTTATATATAAATATATTATATCTTATGGATCAAAACTTTAAATAAAACACAGGAAAAATGTAAAATATGGCATGGGACCTTTTTGAAAGTATATGAATTTTGAATGAATTTTGAAGGAATTCAAAATTGATATAAAATCTTACTCATCCCAAGGCTTATTTGAAAAGAAATGTGAAGTGTGTGTCAGAAACACTCCTACAGTTTACAAACAGACTACCTGGTTCAGTTTTGAAATAATGTAAGATATCAAATAAAACACTTAGTATCGCTTCTGAAATTCAGATATCAGATATTAGCGCTGTTATCAAAACTCAGTCCCAGCTTCAGAAAAAAAAAGGATAAAAGGAATCTAGCCAAACAATTGCTTTTGATAAGGTATTGTAATAATGTTATAGAATAGTATGAGTTCCCAAGAGGAACACACTATTAGTATGGAGCTTACTCTTAAAATGAAATCCTCAGTAGAAGGAAAGAGACAATGAGTGTGGCTTTCCAGCCGTAGCCCTCGACTTTGAGGATCTGCTGGTAATGTACTGTACCCGATATGCGGAACCAGTAGCCAGCTACAGAGTCAAAGAGGAAGAACTGACAGTTATCTAGCTTGCCAATATGTGCCCCAGCACGACTAGGTAAAATTCAGAAGAAGTGGTTGACATAGTAAAGAATCTATGATAGACACATCTAAATAAATAGAAAGGAAAATAATCAACGCTAAAAGAATTCAGTGTGAATTTGATAAGAACTGGGATTTAAAAGGTTTTGTTGTCATTAGATTAGCACATATTAATGCATCTCCTGCTGTAACTGCATTAGATCTTGATCTTTCCTTTGTGTTGCGGAGAGGTTTTCGAAGGTGAATTGTTCTGGACAGCTGGACAGAAGAGGTGTGAGTTAGAGAGAGAAAAAGGCAAACAGAAGTGTTAGGGTACTGTAATCTGTTACATGAATACCTCAGGTCTCTTGAAAACACAGATCCAGACTGGAGTTAAACCCAAAACAACACACACACACACTCACACACGCACACATCCAGACACACTTACACACTGGTGTATCTCCCTACATCATCTGGGCTGATAACAGGCCATAGTGCAGAGGAGCAGAGAGAGGAGATGGAACACAACCACACTTCTCACCTTGCAAGCACAGACACAGAGAAAGAGACCAGCTCCGCTAAACAGCATGTACTGTCTTCACCTGCCTCTTGCCCCTAGTGCAAACACTATGCCCTCCTGCTTTATCATTGCGGGGAAAAAACACACATCCACACACACACATACAGTGTATATATATATATATATATATTTATTTATTTATAGTTCTCTAAGCCTCAAGTTTGGGCTGAGCTCATATAAATGCTGTCGTTTATAAATGTCAGGAAGAATATTCCACAGCACAGAATCTTCCAGCCATAAATCTTTCCAGATCACACCTATAGTGGTATTTAAACAAAATGACTAGACTGGCTACCAGCATCACAGTGGCATTATATTTGTTTGGCCTTTTCCTGGTGTGTTTTTAAAGGGTATGGCATTACAGCCAGTGCAGAGAATTATGTGGTACATAATTTTAAATGACATATTGTTTTAAATATAACCTCAATTAATACATCACATCAAACAACAGCCTTGTAAATATAAGAAAAAGCACAAATCATCCTTTAATAGATCATTGTTAAAATATCACAGACTTCTGCAAACAGTGGAATTTTGAGTAAAAAAAAACAACAACCCTATAAATTATGTGCAAATACGAGTCCCACGTGTGATTAGCTGTAAGTAACAAAAGCGCTTTGGTTAAGGTTAGGGAAAGATTGTAAACGTCTTTTGTGCTTCGTGTCACTTTTGACTTTGAAGCAGGTTTTTTTCCTCCTCTTCATACTGGTTATTAAGAGAAGCCCTCAAAATTTGCTTGTAAGTGATGGGGGACAAAATCCACTGTCCCCATTTTGTGTCAACTGAGTGAGTGAAAAATTGAAAACTATAGTGAAACTATTCCTATCAAGTGCAGTTAGTACCTAAACATAACCATAAATCAGTTTAATCATGCTTTAGCTGCTACATGTGCATACTGTATATTTCTGTGAAAATGCAATAAGAATAGTCAGTATTTCCTCATAATGTTGATGAAAATTGCAATGACTTATGTCTGAAATGTATCTGCTCCTGCAAATTGGTAGTATACAAAAGTAATTTTTAGAAAGCACGTTGAAACGAGTATACAAAAACACAATCACAGTCTTAATGTAATGTATACTCTATATAGCTCTTGTGCATAATCTAATTAAATTAATATGCGAGAAGTAAAAGTGTGTTTTCAAAATACTCAAAATATTGAAAAATGCTTATGATTCTTTAGTAATAACATAATGATGTGAAGCCATTAGAGACAGCCATCACGCACTCTGCTCAAACCTCAGGCTGAGCCAGCTTGTCGGTGTTGCTCTGTCAGAGAAGAGCACCCTGCCCCTCCTGTGGTCCTGTGTGATAACAGCTCCCATGTTTCAGGCCTCTACCGAGGGGATTAGGCCTACCAGTGGGGAGAAGCAAACTGGAGGTCTGTGTTCTTAACATATAAGGGATCCTCTCTCCTGGTGGGTTTTTTTCACCCTGTGAAACACAGCCCTACATGTCGTAGCCTACAAAACCTATGCCTTGCAAGAAAATCTCTTACAGTTTGTAAGTACTTCAGTAGCCTTTTTCCCCACGTTTATGGCACCACAAAAAGTGTCTCTGAAGTCTACCGATCATGCAACTATAAAGGGTTCTCTGTGGTACACTTTAAATCTGCTTGCAGTGTCCTCTGCCTTTTAGATGGTTGTGTTCCCTTCAATAGATTTATCTTGATTTCTTTGAACCCTATCAGGGATGTGGTTATGATGCCACAATTGAGTTTTGAATGAAAGTGTTTGTTATGTGCCAAACCCACTAACACAGAGAGACTGGAGGAGTGCTGTGCCAGCCCTCCTGCAGCAAAGGCCCCACGTTCCATAAAAACCTTAATTGGTCTGTTAAACATCAGACTGTAATCACATGTGGCGAGCCCGGAGAGATCTGTAAACACCCTGTATGTGGTGTGTCTGCCCACCCTCTGCTTACCTCCTTACATCACACCAAAACAAAACCACGTGTTGATTTCAAAGCCAGACGGTAGATTTAGTTTTTTCTTTAGTTTATGGGGAAAAAGTACAAAACATAATGAATTTGTGGAAATGTAGGTGCCTAAATTTGCTCTTGGGAGAGCACTGTTAGTGTTTGGACACAGCACACGGTGGATAAAATTATTAAATACGTACACGTGTGACAGTGGCTGTCTGTGTGTTTTTTTTTTCTTTCCCCGTAACCAATTCAAGACTCACAGACTTGTCACAGTCTCCTTGCTAACATCCAGTCCAAACTGTATTGTTGTGAAAATGGAAAGTTAATTTTAGTGTGCCACTGCATGAAGGACTAGGTCATTTGAAGGATACAGTGGAGAATGTGGGGGAAAATGTGCTGCAGAAGGTGGAAGCTGTCTGGGTTCAGGTCAATCAGTTTTCTTCTTCTCACCCCCATCTCACCCACCTCTCTCACCAGCTCCATCTTTCTTTCTCTCTGGAGCACCGGAGCCAATCGCCATGGAGCTGAGGTTGGAGTTCAAAGTGGTGCTGAGGACAGGGCGAACTTCTGACAATTATACTTCTGGTTGAAGCAGTTAGGACATACTCTATTTTCATATTTACCTTCATGATAGATTTAGACATTCAAGCTGCCAGAGACCTGTATAAAATATAGAACTAAATATACAAGTGCCCACGTGTAAAGAATGGAATAGAAGAGTGTGAATAGAAGAGTGCTTACCTTACTACTGACCGCTAACAGCAGTAACCCAGAGCTACGCTGTACTTCTATGAAACAAGGAGTACTTCTACTTCACAAAAATTGCCATTCATGACCAGATAATCTACTCTTTAATATTTCCTGCTGTGTTTATGTCTGATCTTACATCTTACATTTTTTCTGATTAACCTTATCTTAGGACCAACAGGCTCTACACTGCAATATAGAAACAATGCTGTTTCTTTATTTCCACATCTATGTAAATCGTTTACTGAGAGGGACGACTTTTTGCCTGTGATATGCAACTTTTGCCTCAGTCTTTTAGCATGATACCATTTTTCAGGCAGTCGAGAGCCTACTTAAAGGTCCAGCGTGTAGAATAGTCTAGCAGTAAGGCTGCAGATTGCTTCCCACTCGCTTCACCTATCGCTTCCAAGCATGTAGTAGACTAGAACTATAGACGCTGTGAATATCTGTAGCCAGCATTTGGTTTGTCTGTTCTGGGCTACTGTAAGAACATGGCAAACTCTGGGGATGAGGACCCGCTCTCTCTGTAGATATGAAAGGCTTATTGTACAGTAATAAAAATAATTCTTAATTTTTAGGATGATTATATAATAACGAAAACATATTTATGAATATTATATTCTGTTTCTTCCAGCTGACCCTCAGAAATGTTACACACTGGCTAGGAATGAGCAGCAGATTTGACCCACCTCTATCTGAAATCAAGGACACATTGTTTAAAGCATTACAAAGAATTGTGAGTGGTAAATCATCATCACTGTAAAATGCTTATTTGCCTTGCAGTAACGGAAAGCTTGAACGGTGTAGCAACAGCAAATAAGGTAGGCAGGCCTTAGCCAAGGGTCAAATCATAAAAATCATCGGTTTAGTTAAGAGTTACCTTTTGCCTTTTACCTTTTCTTTTTACTTTTTCTTTTTCTTGCCCCTTTCACATGCAAGCCAGACATTAGAATCAGCTACAGAACAGCACCACAGGAGCTGATATGGATCCAGTATGCTAATCAAACACACAGCATTTGCTCACGTGCTGCCTGACACCAGGTACTGAATTGAGATCTTTCAGTTAATGGATGTTCTCCCAACTCACTGGTCCTCCCTGCAGTTCTACCTACTTAGTAATGCACTTGGGAATGTGAGATGTGCGTGTCTTCTGATGTGTATAGGATATCTTCATGTGTCTTTGGTGAGGAGTAATCCCCCTTATGTCTTTACCACTGCATTAAATGTGATTGCTGTGACATTTTCACGAAAAGCTTGCCATAATGTGGATTGTATGTAATTACAAAGCTGCATTTTCTTTATTATTGGTGTTGAGGGTTTTCTTCTGATGTAGTTGAGGTGGTGTCCTATTCTGTTATTACACCCAGAGAGCTGATACCAACGTAGATGCACGCTGATAGAAGAGGTTTATCACAACAGAGCACAACTGCATTGATGGCTGCACTCTCCCAGAGGGTAGAGGTGCTTATTATGCATCCCATATGAAGGCACGGTATTTGCTCATAAAAGCCCAGTCTGGATAACGATGCTTGAACACTCAGTCTCATTTGATTTCATTTGAAGACTAATGATGAGTTTGCCTTCTAACTTCATTTCCCCTCAACATTACAGTACAGCTGTGTTTTTCTCATTGATGAAGTGTTACAAAACTGTGGACGAAGTGTCTGAGGTACATTTGTGAAATGAGGCATCACAAGTCCAGCTTTTCCAGGAGATGGAATAAATTCTTTAAAGCAAGCTGTTGAGTGTAATGCAGTCTGGCTCCCCCCCCCCCCTCGGTTCTTTTCTTCCACTTCCTGTATTTACCAAGCCCACGCAGACATGGTGCTGCTAGTGGCAGCATGAATCCTTGGTTACCTCCTGGGCCGTCATGTTATACTGCCATTCAGGCTCCATTGTCCACTAAATGGTAAATATAGCCTGTAATACAAATGGAGGAATTGTATAAAATGGAGGTTCTCTTTCTACATACCGAATGTTTAGAAGTTCTGCTCTGCATGCGCCTTTTAATGAAGACTCATTTTAATTCAGTAGTCTGACTTTGAAACCCTTTGTAGCATTCACTCAAGCTTTCTTTCAAACTTCATGTTGTAAAAAAATAACAGAGTGATGTGCGTCCTTGAAGATAATACCTAAAGAACATGCAAGTCACCCTAATATAATAATTAATAATATAATATATAATAATAATAATTTAATAGTGGTATACAGAGACATCGCTATTTGTGTCTGTTCAACCAACAAAATTATGTCTGTCTGTTCGGATGGAAAACTGGATGTGGCTGTGGCTGAAAGTTATGTTAAATAGGACACATTTATTTTCTAACCTAATATTCTTTGGAAATGAAATTGTTGAGCATTCAAAGCATCCAAATGATTCAGTATTATATATTCCTTGTATAATATATTTTCACATTCTCATAATGTATTTAATTCCCGCTATTTTTAACTAAACTAGCATTTTTCCATTAGTGTTTGTTCACCTGAAAATAAGAATTGTTATGTATTTTTTTACCTCAGAATGAGCCTTTTATATGCTGCAGGTTGTCTTTTACAGTGTTTACCATGTTTATCCAGTAACCCAGAACAGATAAACTGTGGCTCTAGATAGGGCTGTGTTACCCTATACACTTCCTTTATATGCACATTTTATATAATGTACCTCACACACCCACTTGCCTTAATTTACAAGCCGTACAGTTGAGGTCACCGAGGTGCAGACTGCATTATTTCTGAGCTGTATAAAACAAAAGTTGTGAAATAGTTGCCTAAAAATTATTTTAGTTTCATGCTGTGAAGATATAGTACAATTCCAATATTACCGATCTGCTCATCTGATCATAGTCATCGTTTGTGTGTTTGGGTGCATAGTGAAATATATGATCTTGTTTTTTGTGGGTCTTTGATTACATTTTGTCAAAACTTTGAGGAGACGAGACAGAACAGGCATCTGAATCAATGTGAAGCATGATACAAGTAACTAGAGAATATTACTAGAGCACTGGCTGTAGTTCAGTGCCATTCACCCCCAGAAATCCTCTGACGAACAGTTCTTACATGTGTAGGTGCACTACTTTTAACAATGTCTATCAATCGTGATGCTGGCTAGTTAGTGTCACCTGAGTGAATTAACCAAGTCAGCCAGCGGTAGACTGGTAAACTTTCAGCAAAAGTTGAAACACTTTTCTTTCAATTCAGTTGAAACTGAGCTGAAATTTGAAAGGGTTTAAATTGAGGCACTCCTATATATTTTTATTTTCATTGCAAGATTATCCTGGAAGAGGCTGGTAGCATTTACATATAAATATGAAGAGACCCTGTGTTTACTTTCTTCACTGAGATGACGATGAAAAGACTGTGTCAGTCAAAGCTCAAGATGAGGACACTAAAAGAGAAAGAGAGAAGGTCAGGCAGATGAGAGAGGAAGAGCAGGTACTGCCCACTGTGCCCAGGATGCTGTTCAACACAAACAAAAACTGACCTGATCCAATTCAAACAATGTAATTACCACAGAGATATATTGTTTGGTAATTACAGTGTAGCTCAATTTAACAACCACACAAACACCTAGCATAATTATAGCATAATAATATAGTATTATTGTATAAATATATAATTGTATCACATTTTGCTTATGGTTATATTTGAGACACATTTCTATCAAAACAAAATGATGCAAACTCAAACACAAAGATGAAATAAAGGAGTACATAATTTTACTGAATTATTTTTAATACACTTTTAATACACGAGTGAGGAGGCGCAGAGAAAGGGCAGACAGTGAATACAGAGAGTGGGAGAAAACAAACCATGGAGGATGGAGAGAGAAATGTACATAACACATCTAATCTTGTGATTTCACTTTCTATTTACTAGTTTCCTCTAGATTTCAGTGCAGTCAAATCCATGTATGTCTAAATGTGTTTGTGATAAGGTGCTCCTTTATTGGTTCAGAAAATTCTTGTACTTCTTGAACTAAAGACAGTATTTAAATCCCTTTTAGGATTAGCTGGAAAATACACTGTCACAAAGCTAAAAACAGAGCTGTTTTTCTGAGCTCATGAAAAGTTTATAGTTATGTGTTTGACACAGGGCAGCAACACTACAAATGCTACATGATGATCTTATAGAATATAATGCATTGCTGTAGCCAGTATATATACTTCTTGAAATGGGCTCAACCTTAAACATCTGCAGCAGTAAAATGCAACATACGCATTAATGCAGCAATAATATTACTCCAAAAACAAACATGTCACTGCTCAATGTAATTTTACTTTTAAACATGGTTTGCTGGTTATACTTGTACTTAAGGAAGATTCTGAATGCAGGACTTTTACTTGTAACAGAGTATTTTCACAGTGTGGTATTAGTACTTCTACTGAAATTAAGGATCTGAATATTTCTTCCACCCCTAGTTTTAAACACACCTACCTATACAAAATGAGAATTTATGGTGTAAAACAATGAATTTCTTTATTTTCTGTTCATGCAAACATTATGCGTTTTGAATGAGACCCTCAGTTACTGTATATGTCTTTCGAAAAACCTGTCCCTGATGTCATGTCACAACGCCCCTGCCTGATATCAATAAATATTATTATTATTATTATTAATACTGTGTAAAACTAGTGAACTGCAGCTTTGCCTAAAGAATTCAAACACAAAGTACTTGCATCTTTAAATGCTTCAATGAGTTTTAGAAGCTGTGCTGTATTGTCTTTACAACTCAGCTATAAAGTTGCTCAGATTAATTTGTTGATGCTTGCATAAAACTACCATTATCACTGTGCCATTACAACTGATGACAGCTGCTGCTTCGATGGATTTTATGATTATAGAATGTTTGCATTTAATTTAAATTATATTGTAGAAAATGAAGCATAATATATTCAGTTCAGTATCTTTTCTGTCTTTGTGTGACTTTGGAGATATTTATCGTTATGTTTTGATAAGCTGACTGGTTTATCTTCTAACTACTACATATGTTTGCGGACAGACACTGCACTGCACTGCACTGTGAGGTAATGTAGACGTGGCAAGGTTGAGGTGCTACAAAGGAACAGAAACAAAGCCATAGGATTAACTGAACTGAAAATATGTGGTGTGTTACGCTAAATACTATGGTAACAAGATAAAAGCCACTAGCCATGAAACCTGTGTTGATCACATGCTTTCCTGTAGTTCTTAATGTGGAACAACTGTTTTCACTGCAGCTTGTAACCACCCTTCCATAAACATTGACCTTATACTTGAAAATCAATTGCCTGCTTGAAATCCTGCAGTTGACATCACAGGCCTGTTGTGGCTGAATGGAAAATCTTGAAATGTACTTATTAATTAAATTTTTTTATATTTGGCGTACATGTGTTAATGATAAATGATTTAAAACCTCTTCCACTGGCACGATTAGTACTGTACAACTATCACGAAAACTACTGTTTTTGTTGTTGTAGTGTGGTGTTTATAGCAGCTGCATTCAAATCAAAGGTGTTATGATAAAAGATTTTAAAGATCAGTTTGGAAGTAAAAAAAATCAAAATCAAAGGATTTGCTTTATTAATTTTTGATGCAATTTCTTTTATGTGTTATCTGTTTTCATGGACACTTCAGACAAGGAGAGACGTGACTTCACGTTTTTATCGGTTCAGTTTCCCCTAAGGTGGATATTTGAAAAAAATAAATAAATAGTTATACACATATATAAAGTAGGGCTACACACATACTGTGCAGAGGTTGTGCAGTCATAAACACATCCTGGATGTAAGTAGACAGGTTGTTTGTCCAGCAGAGAAGGGCTGCCGGCCAGTAGAGGCTTGCTGAGCTTCAGTGTGAGGATATAGTGTCCCTTCCCCCTTCTTCAGCACTGTCCTTCCTTTGAGCCACATTTGAATTTAATATTCCATGAAATAAGGCAGCCCATCAGGCTATTGTAATCACGTCAGGTTAATAGAAGTAAAATTACTCTTACTTACTCCTCTCTCCCTCTCTTTGACACTTTCTCAACCGTACCTTTTTTTCCTCAATCATGAGCATATTTGAAGCCAAACTGTGCCACAGTATTTTTTTCCCCCTTAAAATTCTTTATTCTTCCTCCTCAAGTGTTCTGATTATTAGTAGGATTCATTCAGAATGGCTGATGCAGATCCTTTTGAGAATGAGACGACTGATTTTCCAGCCTTAATGGGATGTTCATTTTTGTTGGAAATAATTCTGGACCCTCGTTCTTTCTTTTTCTTTTTCTTTCTTTTTTGTCACTTGCATGTTCTCTTTTCATTCAATGCTCTGTTGTTTTTCCACTCGCTAACTTGCCTAGCCACCCACACTTATAGGCATACACGCACGCACGCACGCACGCACGCACGCACATATACCCACACACATACAAACATGGCCGCAGTCTGTGGGTGTCAGCCTGTCAGGGTTCTAGATGTCATGTAATTGTATGTATCACCTGCAGCATTCCTTGAGTGTAAAAGCATTCTCCTGCAGCACTGAGGCCCGCTGTTCCATAGTGATACGGCAATGCCATACATGTGACACCCACGCATTGCTCCCTGTGGATCACTCTTTATTACTCCCATCTCACCTCCATCAAGGCCTGGCCTGCTGCCATTATGACACCTGAGGAGAGAGAGAGCGACGGGAAAAGAAGGAGAACAGTCACACTCAAGGCAGTACAAGCCTGACAGACTGTCTTTTGGACAGGCTGGGGACAAAGACAGTTTCCAGGCAGCCAGCTCCCTAAGTAGGATTTCTTCTCTTTTATAGCACACCTTTTCACAATAAAGACAGTCTAAGGCTGCAATTCAGAGTTCACTGACTTAAGTCACACATCGTTCTTCAGATAAGTCAAGGAGAAGCACAGTGAAAGCTAATCATATTCAGACTTGGGCTTTTGCGCTTAATTTTGATTTCGTATGAGGTCTCAAAACTGTCGAAATGAGCTGTCTGCAGCTTTCAGATTCTTACGAGAAATGTTTCAGTAAATGGGGTTTTTCGCATGTTTTGTAAGACCTCTTTGAAAGAGCATTTGCCTTTAGTTACAGGAGACTGGTTTTAGCCTGTTCACTTTCTTTTTTTTTTTTATTCCCTAGCCACTGTCATGTTAAATGATGACTTTAGGTCATATCATTTTGTTTGTGTTTTTGACAGTTCTTTTAGTCTATCAAAAAAAAATAATTCACAAATAACACAGTTTCTAGTAAATAATAAAAGAATTAAATAGGGGTGAAAGGTTTGGCAGATTTCAAAGGCAGATAGGCTGACATGGGCTCCTAAAGGTGCCATGGTTTAAATATTTGACTATGTGATAAATATTTTTACATTTTTGCAGGGAAGCTATCCTGTGTCACCATGACCAAAATATCTAACACCTGGAACACACACTTAGAAATACGGAAAATCATTAAACTCAGCCTGCAGTGTCTCTTTTTTAAATGACTTTTCAGAGGAGAAGTGACTCTGTCATATTAAGAATAGAAAATTATACAGCAGGAAGGAGGGCAAAAAAGAAACTGACAGGAGTGCTGGCATCATGCCTCCTCTAAAACCTACGTCTGGTTGTCAAAAATGAAACAAAGAGGAAATAGGAAAAAAGGAAACCATTATTTACACTATTTTTTCACCAAGAAAGGTGGGTTTGCAATCCATGTTTGGCTGCACATGATTCCTTTCATCGACAATGCAGCTATAGCAAATGTTGACATTGTGGGCTCTATTTTTGGCTAAGTGGAACTTGTGTCAGGCGTGTGCAGGCTTCCTGCCCATGCCCATTTGGGGTTGTGGTGATTCGCCATGAACTTCACTGTGCGTCAGAAGCAATCAAGTGACACAGTGCAGTTTTGGTGTCAACCATCACCGGGATTAGCGCTTTAATCACACGGAACAGCAGTGTCACTGTTATATTTTAAACTTGAACTCTTTTTATTAATCTTTGTCAGCACCTAACACAGGAGCATAGGCACACAGCACATTTTGTTATAGTTTCTGGTTTATTTAAATTGCTGCAGTCAAGGCAAGCTAAGCTGTAATGTATCCAAATGGTAGTCATCCTCTACTCAGACTTATTTTTTAATGCAATACAAATATTTAAAATAAATTGTGAATGTTTACCAGTTGGTTTTAAAGAATAATATAAAAAATGATTTTTAACCTTCAAAACAGATTAAAACCTGTCAGTTGCATGTTTTTTCCTCATCAGTTTTGTACTGTATTTTAACATATAATATTGCACCTTTAGTAAAGAGGGGGGATATGGAGAAAAGGGAGCAATGGGGTTAGATGGTCTATGCTGATTTATAGCAAGGCCAGAGAGCAAAGCCCTGAAGCAGCAAATGCAGTGCTTCAAATAGAGATTGCTGGTGGCCTTTGGTGTGATCGGTGACCCAAGGTGAGGCACTTAGTGATTTATCTCTCACATATCCCCTCATCTCTCTTGCTCTGTGGTGGGGCAGGGCAGGCTAAAACACGTAGCACCTCTCTTGGAGCTCTGGCCCTGGCCTTGACTCTCTGACTGGCCCAGGAACCGAGCCTAGTCTGGGTTGGAAAGCATAGGACACACAGCCCCAGCACCCCTGGCAGTCAGGGTTAGCACCATACAGATGATAGGTCAGAGATGCAGGTCAAGCTGGCAGACCTCTCACCGCAGCTGGAGTGCACCCGCTGAAACTCTGTAACACTGTGATTTGATTGTTTTTGTTATCTACTTCTTTTGAGCAACGGTAGGCTTCTTTCTTCTCTCCTTGCCTCCATTCTTTTACACACACACTAACACATACATACACTATGCTATGATCCTTGCTCTCTCACACACAGACACACACACTTGCTGTGCACACCTTCATATATATACAGTCATGAACACTCTCTGAGCCCCACAGCTGTCTAAAGCTGAGGTTGGCTAATGAGGAAATGTCTTCTCAGTTGAGTGGACTTGATGCCAAGAGGAAAACCTGCAGAATCAGCCCTACAGCTTCATCTGTCCTCTCTCTCTGGTGTGTGTGTGTGTGTGTGTGTGTGTGTGTGTGTGTGTGTGCGTGTGCGTGTGTGTGTGTATCTACTGTAGCTATGCACGTACACAATGTACACATGTGCTTCCCTCAATGTGTGAGCAAGTGTGCATTCGAATGTGGGGGAGTATGAGCTGTGTGTATTTGTGCATGTGAGACCAAACGAGTGTGTGTGTGTGTGTGTGTGTGTGTGTGTGTGGGTAAAGCTCGACTCCATTCTTAACATATTTCACTGCATGGGACTGGGGCTGACATCTCCCATGCCCTGGGATCCTTTAGGAGCAGATTTAGAGTGATTTTCAGTGCAATTATACCTGCCAGCTTTGACTGGTAGAGTTACCCTCTTCTCGGCTCATGTCTTCATGCTGGAGAGCTGTTCCAGTAATGTAGAGGAGGCCGGTGCTGGGGCCCAGGCCCAACACCCAGATAAACCAGAGGAAGAGCCTCCCCTCCTCCTCTGTGACTAGCTGCAGTAGCCCATAGCCAGGGTTCTGCATGGTGCCCAGGACAGAAAGCCATTCACAGCCCCTGCAAGGTGATAATGAGCTCCTGCACGGAGTGTCAGTTACCACTGGGCCCTGTCCTTGTAATCTGTGAGGGTGTGTACAGGGTGGGTTTGGTGGCATAATTGGAGATGTTACAGTGGGTGATTAGTGACCTCTGCACCTCTAAATAGCCTCTACTCGTGTGTTATGAGCTGGCAAATGTAATTTTTGAAGCTAAATTGTTAGATTAGATCAAATGGATGCTATTAAACAATCAATATTTTGCTGTAATAGAGATTAAATATATATATAACATATTTATGAATATTACAATGCTTATGAACTGTTCAATCTTACAGAATATTTGTGCAATAATTGCATGTGCTGTGTGCACATGTTTATATGTGTGTGTGTTTGGGCACATGTGTGTCATTTCCCTGACCCGGACCCCAGTGACCTCTGTCTGTATCCCTGTCTGGGGCCAGACTGCAGTGTCTTCAGCACCATATATCAGATTAGCCATAAAAACCTGCCTTGGTCCCTTTCTGCTCCACACACTGGGAGCTAATGAGAGATGCACTATCAGCTGCACAATGAAGCCACTCACCACCTCCAGTGGAGTAGCCTAGGTAATAAAGAGTAGGGGGGTGGTGGTGTTGAGGACAATTTGATCCTTTACAAGAAGTATATTACCACTTCAGCTGCCGTGTCGTGTGGCGTCCATCTTACCTGTATCACGGCAGATGGTAAACGCACAGGCTCATTTTCCAGGTGAGAAGAGGCTCTGCACAGAGACTTGAGCACTTCTCGCTAATTTCACAGATATTTCACAGAAGCTCAGCAGAACATTTTTGTGTTTCAGTGGTGTTTCAGGAGATTAATAGAAAAGAATATTTTGTCCGGCTGTGGAGGAGCTTTCTGCACTGGGAAAATGAGACTGGTCCAAGAAAAGTCAGGGACAGGCAGACTTGACAAACTACAGTAATGTGTTGGTGAGGAAGCTCACATACACACACAGTTCTCCAACATGATTCCATTAGCATCAGTTTGCTATTACACACAAAACCTGCATGATGGATGAGTAGATACTTAGCCATAACTATAACTGGTTCACCCAATGTCTATTAACTGTTTTGAGGGTAATGATATAGGATCCCAGGGAGAGGGAATGAAGTTAATTTGAGTTTGATCCTTTCCAGTTAGTGTGATTTCAGAATCAGTTAATATAAAACACAAATTAAGTAAAAGTACCAAATGAAAATAATCAAAAGTTTGGACACGCCTTCTCATTTAATATATTTTCTTTGTTTTGGTTACTTTCTACATTGTAGATTAACATTGAAGCAAAAAAAAGCAAAATATATTTTATATTATTCAAAGTAGCCACCGTTTGCTTTGATTTGCACACGGTTGACATTCTCTCAATCACCTTCATGTGGTTCTCATAAAGACTGCCCCCACCCAGGAAAGGAAGACCAAAAGTTACCTCTACTGCAGAGGTGATAGAAACCACTACCACTGAGGGAGACCAACAAGAAGAAGAGAAAAACAAGGAATTATTCCAAGTGCCTCTGAGACACAGAGAAAATAAATGGATGGTATCTGCATGTGTGGTTCCCATCATGAAGCACAGAGAAGGAGGTGTGATGGTGTGGGGATGCTTTGCTGGCGACACTCAACCAGCATGGCTACCATAACATTTTTCAGCTACATGCCATGCCAACTATTTTGTGCTTAGTGGAACCATCATTTGTTTTTCAACATGACAATAACCTACACCTCCAAGCTATGTGAGGGCTATTTCACCAAGAAAGAGAATGATAGAGTGCTGCATCAGATGACCTGGCCTCCAAAATCACTCAACCTAAACCCAAGTGAAATGATTTGGAATGAATTGGACTACAGAGTGAAGGAAAAGCAGCCAACAAGTGTTCATTAATATGGGAACTCCGTCAAGGCTGTTGGAAAAGCGTTCCAGGTGACTACCTCAGGAATCTGATTGAGACAATGCCAAGAGTGCACAAAGCTGTCATCAAAACAAATCAAAAGGTGGCTACTTTGAATCTAAAATCTAAAACAGATTGAGCTCCGTTTACATTTTTGCTCAACTCAACTCATTATGTGTTACTTCATTGTTTGAATGTTTTATTGTGTGTTAATCTGCAATGTATACAATAATAATAATAAAAAATGAGAAACTGTGTCCAAACTTTTGACTGGCACTTTATTGAAGTAATGTCACATATGACTTCCCATAGAATTCTAGTCATAAGTCAAAATGGGTCTGGAAACACTTTTCTTCACATTTCTTCACCCATATTGGCACAGATATATATAGATATTAAGTGTCTCTAGTTATGAGACCTATGAGTCTTGTCACCTTAGTTGTGTTCAAACTGTTTGTGTTCTGACACCATGGTTTGAGATCCCCCCCCCCACACACACACGCACACACACCTGACACTCATCTCCTTTGCACACAAACACACACACATTTTGCAGTGACGGCTGCTCCTCTGGTCAGTGCATTGCATGTTGCTGACTCTCAAAAAGCGCCCCTGCCCAGATAAATAATAGAGCCAAAGAGGCTTTCTCCTGTCGCTCCACGCCATCAACTCCAAACACTAAAGTTGACGACTCAGCTGTAAGGTGTCCATTATCTGCCTTGGACACAGGAGTTGAGCAGGCTCGTCCAGTAGAGGCCACATGTGTTAAAGTGTGGAATAGCGTACCCCTGTCCCTTTGACAGCTCACTTCTTCCCATGCCCTTTCCAGTCACTGTCAAAGCAAGGCGAAGGCAGCAGACACTTATATATATTAATATTCTCCTCTGCTCAATGTCATGTTTAACTGTCAAGGTCGTGATTAGGATGAACTGTGATCAGGTAAGCCACACACATGGGCACGTAACACTCGCATCACCTTCATCATTTAGGTATCCACACCAACCGACACACACACACACTGTCACTCTCCTGAGTTGTTCATGCAGTCAACAAAACCATTCAACAGCAGAGTATTTGATTCCCCTGCTCTCTGTCACTATTTATTCTAATATCTTCTGGCATTATAGCAGTAGCTCATAATGAGTTCTGATAAATTAAAGGTTGTATTGTTCGGCTGCCATGGCTGTCCTTGATCAGGATGCCAATTATCGAGGGTAATTTTCCTGCTCCCCCCTTTTCTTCCATATGGTCTTAACAAAAGGAAATTTTTACAGAGTAGATCAAGTTGACACATGATGACAGATTCTTTTTTAAATCTTTTTTTCCCAATAATATTTCAATGTTATGATGGCACCTTCTGCATTTTTTATTCAATCCTATCCCCATGTTACGTTCTTTCTTTAGGGGTAAAGTACAAAATACTGCTTCTTTGACTCAATTGAAGATGTCACCCAAGAATCTTTAACGTGAATAGAATAGTTTTGACTCTCCTTATGAGAAATGACAGATGAGGACACAGTCTATCTTTATTTGTATAGATGTAGTCAGACAAGTATGCCTCTCTCTAACTAGTGCAAGTCTAAAAATAAGTAAATAAAACTAACATGCTCGGAGGCAGGTGAAGGGAGGGGAACTTTTTTTCATAAACAATATATGAGGTGCTTTTTGCAAGTCAGATCCTTAAAGATTTACTTCTGGCTCTGCTCTCAGTGCTTTTTAAAGAGCAAAGATAGCATGCAACGGAAATGGTGCGGATACATAGGGTAGGGCAGGAAAACAAAAAATTGAAGAGCTAAATAATTGTTCATGGATAATATTCAGTCTGAAGATTGTGAGTTATCTCCCTGTGTCATTTCACCTCATCACCTCTTCTCCTAGCAAGCTCAAATCTGTTTTGCCACTCAAGGTCACATAGTTATAGTTAAAGGTGGAGGTGCAAGATTAGTGACAGGAAAGGAAAGGTATGGCAGGAAAATTTTCATTTAATTAACACCTGAAAGTGCCATTTCCTGCAATATACAGCCTTTCATCATGACCAAAAGCTGTGCTTTCACTATATAATTTGCTTTATATTACAGTATAAAAATACTAGGTTTTATTGTGTTAGGTACCTTCAGCAGTGAGTGACAGACGTGTTATCTCAGAGCGTACATAATGCATGTATTTCAGAACAGCACACGATGAATACGCTGAACTGGTTTGAATAAAAAGACACAGGTTTGACTACTTCAGCTGGCCTGAAATCATGTGTGAAAAACCAGGAAATACACTGCAGACACACAGCAGCTGACAGAAAGAGGAGGTCAAATTATACAGAGAAATATTAGCTTTTTTCTGGGTGAATGAATGTTAATACGGCTTAAAAAGCATTCTGTTGTTGGAGTACAATTAACTGATAATTAGTCTGATCAGCTGCCGTTGGTAATCAACGCACACATTATTAAACCATTAATCAAACCAATAACTAACACCAGATAACTTTATCATATTTAAACAGTTACCTCTTATTTCTGTAGTGGTGACAAAACATTTAAAAAAAAATTTATTTAGTTGAATTAGTTTGAATAAAACTTAATACTCCCTGCAGCCTCTTTAAAAAATATGACAACAACTACTACTTGTACTTGAGGAGAATGTTTTGGCTGTTACAAAGTAACTATTTGGTTTTGTGCTTCCTGTTTGGTGCTGACAAGAGAGCACCTAACCTCTTTTTATCTTTTTATTTTATTGATGGGAAATGTCATTTTTATTTCACAAACTATGTATGAAACAGCTATACACAACTAGTATTGGTCCAAACTAGCTCAAATGTTAAAAAAAATAGCAAAGTTGTAAAGATCAGAAAATGGGCGATGCAAACGCACATGTTAGCTCCCCCAAGTATAATAGAGGGGTCGCAGCTGGTCTGCTTGCTCGACTGCTCAGGCGCCTGTGTTGCCACTGCCTTCAGTGGCCAGCATGAATTCACCCAGAATCTGAGTAATATCTCCTAAGTGAGAGTGACCAGTAATTAAGGTCATCAGATTCCCACTGCATGTTATCGCTTTAACAATCTCCAGGGTGAGATGCTTTTTGACTGCTGGTTGTGCAGTGACCTGTGCACATCAAGCTTTTCTCTGCTTATTTGGTTGTCTTCTTTCCACACTAATGGCCATAGGGGGCTGAGTCCAGGCTTCACCTGACCACTGCTCACAAAGCTGGGTCTCTGGAACCGACAAGCGGAACAGAAATCACATTAACCCAGCCCGAACCAAAGGAAAAGTCTACATACTCTTGCACATACTATTCTAAACAAAAACAGGAGAATCTCACTGTTTTCCCCCTTCATCAGCAGCATGTGTCAGTTCGGCTCATTGTTGTTTACTGCTGCTTCATGAAGGCCGTCTGCCACCCACACCTCCTTCCAGAGGGCAGTCGACAGGCACCTTGCGAGGACACTACTGGGCTGACGATGTAAAACACCCTGTGGGTGTTGGAAGGGCCTGACCTCTTTAGTCAGCAAATAATAATTTTGTGATAGCGAGAGGATAATTTAGAAGATTTGCCACCAATTAGTGTGTAATTTCAGTTTAGTTTTTCAAGCGGGTCAAATGATGTGACGGCTGTTTCCATGTGCGTAAAGAATCTAGGCCACTGCAGTCGGGCACATCACATCCTGCCTGTAGGCTTAAAGGGAAGGAGTGGAAGTTGAATTAAAGCTAAATTAGTTATCATAGCAGTCATCTACCGGCAAGATTTTTTTTCTTGTAAAGATTGTGGTTGAGTTTTTTTAGGTGAGTCTCCATGTCTCTCATCTTTCATCTGCGTGTGCAGCTCTGTGTCCAGAAGGCATCCAGACTCATTTCTTTTCTACCCTTTACATTGCACCTCATCATAAACTTCCCCCACCTCGACAATGCTGTGGAGAATAAATCGACCATATTTCAGCACTGATGCTCCCTGCCCATTCCCAGTCCTTCAGAGGGAAGGGCAGGAGCTCTGGCAGTTTGTTGTTTTTATTTAATGCGCTCCTACTTCCACGTCATATTTTCTGTCTTTAATTGATGCCCATGCCTGTGTTGTTGCCCAGTGCACCATTGAGAGGATGCTTTCTCCAAACAGGCCCTTATCTTGCTCTAATAGGCCTGGCACTCCTCTGAGGCCTTCAGCTGTGTCAGGCCACTGCTGCCTCGCTGCGCCTCCGGTTTGAACTGTTGCCGTGTTGCCCATTAGTTCTCTCTCCAGGCCTCACTATTCCCCCTGCTCATCCCTCTGCCACCCCACCCCCCCTCAGCCCCACAGCCTTCCCAGCCCTATCTTTCACCTCTGCCTGCACTGCTCCCTGTTCCCCACTCTCCAATGTTTCATCAGCTATAATATGAGCATGCTTTCACTGTAAACATTTTTCTTCTCATTTTTCTCTGCAGTTCCCTTCTGCAGGTCCGGTCCTGTCGAGGTAATTTGTGTGTTTTGGAGGTACTTAAGGCCATGTGCCACCTATCACATTTGGCACCCTACAGGGGGACCTCTCTGATAAAGCCCGTGTTTAGAGTGCATGATTGCATCCTACATTTAGGCGGCCCAAGATTTTGTCTTTATATGGTTTTGTTCGTACAGTACGTCTGTGTGTGTGTGTGCATGCTTGTATTTAATTTATTTAATTGCCTCCATTTCTGCAAATGTTAGAGAGAAAGATAGACAGTAATATCTAAACTGTAAAATGTATGGTACTGGACTTGTAGGCCATGTTTGAATCAAAGCCTCTGTGTTCATTGATAGATTGGCAAAGCAGTTTGTTCTACCAAATTTAACAATGATATATCATTATCACAACTTTGGGGGAAATCTATAAAATCAATGGGCCTGCCGGAGGAGCAGGATTAGTATTACTAACACGCTGAGAGAGTGTTAAAGTGCCCGAGTATGGATCCCAGTTGTGGCTTGGATCAATGGCATTTGTGGACACTAAGCTCAATAACAAGCCATCCAAGAACTGGTTAGAAGAAGAAAGAAATAGATGTGAAAAGCAAATTTGCTGGTAGAGAAGCTAATATCCTGTGCGCGCCTGGCTGAACATGAGCTGTGTAGCTGCTGGCGGGTGAAGAGGGAGTAGAGGGCAGGAGAGGAATAGATTCCATTGCCGAAATGATACAGATACAAATGTAGCTGTCATTATTGATATTCTTCCATCATTGATATTGGCAGACAGGGATGAAGAATGTAAAATACATTGATCTCAAAGGGTGGGAGAAATGTATTGAGTGACACCATGATTTAGATATTGAGTGTTTTCAAAGACACAACTGATGCTGAAGAGGTTATTGCACTGTATACCAAATATCTTTGAGACTTTTTGTTTTTGAGGGAGCGTTTCTCTTTCAGATAAGAATAATCATTGACATCCCTGTTTGAAAAGGGCAGAGTGAGCTGTAAAGCTCTGTTTGCATGGTTTCTGCACACTAGAACAACAAGAGGTGAGGCAAAGCCACGGTAATTAGATCTGCAAAAGTCAAATTTCCTGTTTAGTCCTCAAGTCTTGAAAAGATTACAGAGCGTTGTTGTTTAAAGCATGGACATATCTAGCTGCAAGGACACTGTTATTCCAACCCATTGGAAAATACACATTTTGCACACATTTGTGAACAAAAGGGAAATCGGATCTGCAGGTACTGAGTACTGTACAACTACAAAGAACAAACAGAAACAGACCACAATAAATATTAAATATTCAAACGAACCTTGTTCAATTTTTGGTGACATTGCTAGAAATGTTATTACATGTTGATTATTGAAGCCATAATTAAAGGTGTTGGTAACGGGGTAGTCTAGCCTTCGAAGCATTTCCTGGTTGCGTCACCTGCTGTCAGTTGGTATTTGTAACGTAGCCGTTGAGAAAACGTAATAAAATATAAGTAATTAGTAAAAGTATAAGTAGTAATAAGTAAACTTACATACTTACATTTAAATGTAAATTCATTGCCGCTTGGTGTCGCCATTGTATTTTTCCCGGCACTGAACAGCGGCGTGCAAAGGATCTTGGGATATAGGAGGCCACGAAGGATAGTTGCGGTGTATCCTCCAAAAAGAGGGAAAAGAAGGCCGCATTTGAAGGCTACATTTGAAGGAGCCTTCGAATTGGGACAGCCTTCACACCGTGTTGTGACGTAATCGGCCTTCAAACCCGTGCTCGAAAGATGCAGCCCCTGAATTGGGACACAGCTAATGTATCTGTTCACTTTTATACAATGATGTGTAGGGACTGTACTTAGACCAAGCTGACAAGACAGCACACAGCAAAACATAATAATTTGGGAGTAAAAATATCTTTCTACTCAATGCTATGATGAACTTACAAAAGGCCTGGTTACATCGATGAGTTTTCTGCCAGTAAACCTCCTCATCTCTTCACTTTTACACATGTGCTTGTGAAGACATTACCACACACAAACTATAGTTCTTATTTGCAGGTAGAATCCATTTTCTTCATCTGCCAAGACACTCCGAGAGATAAACAGGACATTTTCTTTCTGTCAGTGAATCTGATTGCTTATGTGTTGTTACTCAGTGATTGTGCATCCAATAGCGGCTGACTCTGGCTCCCGAAGTAACTGTTGGCAAGCAGGGGAAAGGTAGCAAGTGAACTATGGTCAAACAACATCACTTCCCAAAGAACACAAGTGGGCCATCTATACAAAGGGCTGATGATAACAGCAAGACAACAACCTAGCTTATTGGTTTGAAGGAAAATACAAAGGAGAGAATGATTGAGCGGAAGGTGGGAAGAGGAGAGATTGTTCTTCGTGGAACAAAATAATGCCAGGTACAAAAGGGAAGGGACAAGGGAAAAGGCAGATGAGATATTGTGCCAAGAGGAGGTTGTGTGAAAAAAATGGGTGAAATAGAAAGCTCTGATGAGAGCAGGACTATTTCTGATGGGCCCAGTTAGTTTTTACCTCTGTTTTGACAGAAATGAGAGATAGACGGCGAGAGACATGAACAGGGCGTAATTAAACAGCCTAATGAGTTTGTGGCTCTTTTGAAGACTGTTTTTAAATGGAGCACTGGTTTTGTGGTGGAAAATCTTCTCTTTCAGAGATGTCAAAGAAGTTTCTGACAGAGCAGTTATCACAGCATGTCAAATTGCTCCAGCTCAAGAAATGATTTTGATTTTTTTTTCTTTTCACAGAGTGCTTCGAAACAAAAGCCCCCGCCCCTCTCTCTAATTTGCCTTGGCAGGGTCCCGCTGGGTGGGGGGTCCGCATGGACAGAGAGGGCTTTGCCAGAGGATTATAGGATGAGAGGGGGTGAGATGAGTGTACGTGTGTGTGTGTGTGTGTGAGTGCGTGCGTGTGTGTTGGAGGTGTGTACATCTGCGTGTGATGGGCATGCGGTAGAGGTGGGGTGTTCGGGGGGGTTGCAAGCAATTTTTCCCAAAACGCTGCAATTGTCCCCAAGATTGAACAGTGCAGAGCGGCAACGCTCATTTTCCAGTCTATTCATTATCTCCTCTGTATTTACTTATCTTTGTCTCACAAGGAAAAAAAATCAGTGTTAAAAGGGGCCCTTTCATGTGGAGAGGGTTTTTAACAGAGCTTTACACTCTGCCATGGTTGAGTTAAACTAAACTGTAGTTATGTTATGAAAGCAGTATGAATAGCAAATTAGTATTTTCTGCTTTTCACTGGTATTATAAACTGTATTAGATCCCTTATTTCTTCAAATTACATTTCCCCGCAGTCTAGTATAATGTCCTCTTTTGGATAGAATTCCCAATTTTGTGGTGTCAAATTAGCACAAAGAAAATTACACCATTATTCTGGGACAGAAATAATTACATAGTGTTTTTACAACCTGTGCCATAGGAGTTTATGATTTTATTTCTCTTTGAAAATAAATCCTCTCATAAATGATTCATCCATGGTGAGAGATCATCTGACATGGAATAATAAACCAGTACTAGCTGAGTTGTATTTACATTCAAATAAATGCAGACAAAGGAAGTTCATATGAAAAGATATTTCTTCTGTGTTTGCAACACAATAAAACATAGTTGTCACTGTCCCTCTCAATGACTGTCAAATCTGATTTACAGGTTTGTTTTTCTTGCATCTAAGAGTTTGACACAACATCACTGCCGCAGATTCACTGAGCAATGCCCCCCCCGCATCACTTTATTACACATGTAGATACAGTGTCTGTCTCTGATACTGGGGTGAGGGGACTGCTTATTTTGTGCTGCTGCTTAAGTGTAAACGGCCGTGGTTCAGTGGTAGTTACACAGCTCGCCGGCTGTGACCATCTCACCAAATGATATGATAAAAACAAGTCATTAATAACAACTTATTTGTGCAATTTAAAAACTGCAGTCTGAGTTTACACACACAAGGGTGAGCCAGTTTGGATGAAATCAGGCAAACAATTTGCATAACCTAAATCAACATCTTCAAAAGACTCTGCAATAGGAAGCATAGAGACATGTGAAAAAGGTGCTTTACCTCCTGGATTGTGCAGCATTTTCAGAAACAAGTGTAAAAAGGAGAAAGTAAGAGGAGTAACTGTACTGTAGTTTTCTCTGACAGGGCAGTTTTCATTGTATTCATTCAAAAATAAACTTTACCTCTTTGGCCAAAATGTGTGCACAAATGCAGTAAATCCGGTTGATTACAATTTGCTGAGCTGTCATGTTGTGACACAGCTCTCCCAAGAATAAGCTCCAATGTTAGAGGATGTTATAGTGTGCTTAGAGGGCCTTGATAAAGTAACACTGCTGCACTGCAGATACAGTAAAGTCTGTGATAGAAATAGCTTGAAGAAACATCTCCTTAGGGCACACCTACAACTCTTACCCAGCTCTTCAAGAGAAAAAGGTCCTATAAAAAAAAAATCTCAAACAATAAGACTTTTCCCCTCCCTGCCAACTTAATTACTGATATTTCTCTGTTATAGGTGCCTGATTTGAGGGAGATAATTAGGTGGGATATTGAAGTGGGCCTCCAGGGGGCTCAGGTCTGCTGGATCAGGCGCACGAGGATGAGGGGAGACACCATCTTTTCAAATTATTCTTGGGGGCCAATGCTCCCAAGCAGCTTATGCAGCTAAGGCTTGATAATTAAATTATAATTTAACCTGCTGAGGGTGGAGTGGCAGGACTGGACCATGCTGGGGTTGGTATAGCACTGACAGGATTTACACTTAATGAAATAATAAAGCAACACCAGCAAGGTAGCTGGCAGTAAAGAAACAGACGCTCCGCCACTTGGCTCTCTGTTTATCCACTCTTCAGCGTTGGGGGGAAGGTTCAAAGCTAACGAGTGGCTCTCTCCTTCTCTTTCTCCATTTCTCTTGCTATGTTCTATTTTTGAGTGCACTGCATTTCAGTCAATAGAGCCTTTTTTTTTAAATATAGGTTTTATTTTTTTATCTGTGCATTTACTGTATATTTGTTTGTGTGTGTAGTTGTATGTGTTTTGCTTGGCTTGCCAACATTGTTGTCCCCAAGTTCAATAAACGATTGCAATGTCTATAGGTGCAATGTGTACGGTGTACCACAGTGCATAATAGTTGTTAATCTTTAAATCCTAACCATTAACATATCTGAATATAGACACAAACATAGTTGTTTCTTGGGATTCTGCTGATGGCTGTATTATTCTATGTTTACTCTGCTGCATTTTGCTAAGGGGTTATGTTTCTTGTTGTGCATGCTAATTTTCTGTTGATTAATTAAAGTCTCTCTGTGGGAAACCTTAAAGTGCATGTAATTAAAAACTCTCAAAGTAACGACACCCACAAAATAGCTGACTCTCAGGCATAAATATTGCAGAAAGCAGTAATTCATGTTGAGAAGAGTTTTGGTTCCACATAAATTGATGTTGGCTGGCTGGTGTCATACCTAGGTCATCACGTTTTCTTTCATAATATGACACGTTTCTTTAATTTTACCGTGTGCCTGTGTCTACTGGTACTTGTAAACCTGGAAAATCCAAGCACACAACTATTTTAAATATACTGTGTTTGTCAGTGAAGTTTATGCTCCCAGCATTCTGATTTCTTCCATCGAGATAATATACAGACATATACTCCCCATCAGTCAGTCAGCATGATGCATTAATGTAAAGTACTACCTAAATCCATAGTATTTTACATGAAACACGAGAAGAAGCCAGAAAATGATTGAAACCGAGAGAAAGTGAATAAGAGTGAACCAGACAAAAAGATTTAAAGGGGGATGAGGTAGAGAGAAATATGGAATCCACCACATCTGTTTTGTGTCACTGCATCTTTTTCCTCGCCTTCCCTTTCCTTCTCTCCTCTTCCTCCGTCTCTGCAGCTGTTAAGATGGATGCCACAGCGGAGGGAAGAACCATGCAGTGTTCCTATAGCCCTGCATTGCCGCAAGCTCATTACAACCCTCCCTTCCAAAATCACTCCCGCCCTCGCCTGCCCCACTCTCACCATTCACCCGAGCCTAAATCTGCCCCCACCTCAGCCCCAGATCCAGCCCCAGCCAGCATGACAGACAGGCCCAGTTAACAGTCCCTGTAAGCGGCGAAAGAAAGCCGAGCAGAGAGGTAAAATGACTGGACCGCAAATGACAGGTGTAGTTAAAATAGTGAGGCGCAGAAAGGCTTGAGGACAGAGAGCCAAGGCGGCACTGTAATAAGCAGGATGAAGGAGCTCAAGCATTGCCTGAGTTTTCCTCTCTCTTCCACTAACATCCTTCCTCAGGCAAACAAAGGGAAAATAAGAGAAAGTTAACTTTTTTCCTTTAGACACTTCCTCTCCTCATTGAATTATTTCTCAGTCCCGTCTTGCGCTGCTTCTTTTATAGCCGTTAATGAAGCGTTATTGACACAACGCAGGATATTTTAACCATTTTAATAACATGCTGTGTGATGGGGCTTACTTGAATTGTAAATGGGCAACGGGAGGCCATTTTGTTTGGTCCCCTTTGGACTCATTTAGATGGACACAGGAGGGATTTGCCTCCACTGCTGATCTGCATCTATTTTCTATGCCTTTCATCCATTTTCTATGTTGCCTTTTTATCACCACCTTTCCATCAAATCCTGTCCAGCCTCATGTTTAAAATAATCAGTTTTTTGCAGAATCTCCTAGCTGGACAGGGGGAGTTCGGGGGATGAGGGGGGTGCATGCGAATAGATTGGAAGTGTGTAATAACCGTCGTAGGGTGAGGGGACAGTGCTGTTGTTGGACCAGGGAAGGACATTGCCTATTCATCATTTCAACCTTGTTACTAAGATTTTGGTTCTAAACCTAGACCATCGTAGTTTAAAAACAAAATAGAGTTGAGGCCGAGCGGAATCTTTCTGGTATGTTGATCAAAAATGACAAATCATAACTGTGATTTGATGGCGGCACTAAATAAAAGAATCAAGGCATCATTAAAGTTATTTAGATTCATTCTGAACGCAGCAAATTTAATGGAGGTCATTGTAAAGACATGCCACTAACAACCGCAAATAATAACCTCATGGTGGCATTAGAGGAAAATGAGTGATCAGTAGCTGTCATCGTTTGGGGATCATGAATGTCTCTAATCCATCCAATCTGATTGACTGAGAAACCGACATTACCATCACAACAGCCATGGGTGGCTAATAAAAAATCTACCCATCCTAACACACAGTAGATTGCAGACTTATAAAATCTTAAAGTTGATTAAAAAGCCTACACAGTATTAATTATGCTCATAACTCTTATCTAGATTTGAATGATTTAGTACTTTACTTTGTGTTATTTTCACTCTCCCACTCTTTCTCTGATCAAACTGCCATTTCCATTTAAAATGATCATGCTCTCCTCCTCCTCCTCCTCCTCCTCTGCTTCTTCTTCTCGCTTGCCCTCCCACTGATTCCACTGCCTATCTGATTGGTATTAACAGGATTATCAATGCTGCTGCCATAATTAGAAGCAACGCACCACAATTACTGATACAGATCAGGGGGATTAAACTTCATTATGTGGAGCTTCCAGGCAATAAATCTAATGTGGTTTGATCCTATGGACTCTGTTGATACGTACATGTCAGTATTTATAAAACACTCTGCCACTATTTCCACAGGACTTATAGTTGCTGATAATTGTTGGCTGTCAACCCTTTTTAAACCTGGCAGGTACTGTACAACAGAGTCCTCTATCGTGGCCTGCAAGCTGATTCCAAGTTGAGGTGATGCCAGAGTCTTTATTACAGTGCAATATTTGGGGTGTTTGATACTGCATTTCATCTTTATTGAGTTGTATATTTAGAGGGGAGTAACAGAAGAGATGGGAGAAAGAGTGTGGTTATTGTTTGACATCAACTCCCAATGTCACGCCACACCGTATGGACCAAAGCCCGCTCAGCTGTTGGATGCTCTCACAGTCGAAAACATAATATTATATGCTTTATCATACTAGCCTGTGTTACATTAGACTCCAGACTGTATTAACCTGAATCGCTGTGAGGCCTCCTGTTGAGGGAGCTTCCCATCTATGGACTCACTGACATGTACAGCGAGTAAAGATTACGGCCATCTGGAGGAGCTAAATATAGCAGGTCCCTGTGCAGGAGAGGAACATCTGTCTTTATCAGCGGTGGTTAACTCGGTACAGGAAACCCAGCACATGTAATTCATGCAATATTTAGATGAGAGGGTCAGAGTGCTCCTGTGGGGATGGAGGCAGTCTCTGTTGCACAGACTGCATGATTGACCTGAGCCCGGTCTATGGAGAGAGGTGCCAGCTCTGATCTCTTTAAAGGACGAGACAGCACACGGGAATGTCATGCTTTAACTGCCTCTTATCTGCTGATGTTCTGTATCTGACAGACAAAGCAATAAGCAACAGTGCATATTAGAGTTAAGAGGTTAAATGATACATACAGTTAGTGCTGTTTAAATAATTTCGATTTTGACATGCATTTGGTGATATCATAGTTCAGAGGTAGAAAGTAGCTCAATGCATATACTCAAGTTCTGTAGTGAAGCACCAATTTCAGGGACTTTTATGCTACTTTATACTTGTCATTTTTTACATTTCAATGGCAAATATTGTACATTTACCTCCACTACATTTGTTTGATAGCTTTATTATTCTGCCTTTTACATATAAAACATATGACCAATTTTTCATATACAATATGATGCGCTTTTGTAGATATAAAGCTGTTTGGAATTAGCACTACAACATTAAATTATGCTTACATGCTTCATGAATAATGATAATAATAATAATAAACTATGCTGGGGCCATTCTACTGAAAGAGTTCTTTCACATTTGATCCTTCAAGTACGTTTTTCTTTACTTACGTTTGAATGCAGAAGCTATACTTGTAACAGTACCAGTCTTTTTATTTTTTGGTAAGCTCTAAATATGCTTTCCTCCACTGTTGTAGTCTGCCAAAACCCAGCAAATGCCTTGGAGAAGAGGGTAGCAGCATGTGAATGTGAATGCACAAATAAATAATCATAGTAATGGACAAAAAGAGAGGTCGATCTAGTTATAATATTCTATGTATTGTTTCGGTGGAACTTTGGGTAGATTTCTATAGCTATGTGCTCTATAATGTGTGTTATTATTTCTGCGATGTGGAAAGAAAGAAGTTGTTTCATAGTTAATGCAAGTCTGTGGGAACTAGGTGTGTTTGATGGAAAGATTTGTGTTTTGTTGGAACAGGGACTTCTCCCTGCCTGTCTTATATGATGAGGACTGAATGAATAATATAAAAATATAATTTGGACTGAAAGATTGCAGGAACATGTGTACAACATGTTAAAAAAACACATTCAAATCTCCCCCAGAGATTTGGTATTATTCTGCTTTTCATAGTTTCTAGTAGCATGAGCAGATGTTGTTGGGGAGTACAATACAGCTCTTATTTCTTTCTTCCTATGGTTGCTCAACCGTCACCTCCTCTGCCATATTAAACACTCAGTCAGTGTTCAGTCAGTATTTCTTGGCAACAGACCTGTCTTTTCTAAGGGGTGTCACGGTGTAGCGTTGCTCCTACACTGCTCAAATCAAAGCCCAACAGAAGCAGAGAGTGAGAGAGAGAGAGGAAGGCTGAACAGACCTGAAGTCCTCCCAATCCCCCACCCACACACATTCACGTGCACAAATACACAGACGCAAACAAGCACAAAAACAAGTACTTAAGCACTGACATGGATTCAACACACAATATAAAGCTGCAACATGAGGGTCACTTGCCCATATCCCCATCTCTTTGTCACACATCAACTGGTTGGTACATACTAACTAATAAGTGCTTCTTTAATCTGTATTTGGATGCATCCTCGTATGTCTTATTATAAAGGCTTTAAGTAACAATGTGATTTGCGACATGTGAGAAATCATTGGGTACATTGGGTGTTTTATCAGCTGAGCCGGAGTCCAATCAGCGACCTACATGCTAGTCAGGACATGACAAAGAAGCAGGTCTGACCTTTTAGTGACAATCTAAACATAACTTTTTTCCAGGAGGGGTGGAAGCTGTACTTTAGCATGCCGATAAGCAGATGAAATGGCTGCAGTATTTTTTCTGAAACTATTCCAATAAGCTCCCACTGGGGAGAGAATTGCCTCCTTATTAAACCAGTCATCCACTCACAGATACACAGCGATGACACTTGCGTAATAACTTTAAACAAAAAGAACAATCTCATTCACGAGCTGGGCTGACCATTTATTTTTATTTTTTTTTGTTGCTTTTTTTTTCTTCCCGTGATCTGCCATTGTGCAACAGCAGCTCCGTTCAAAAAATGAAATTATTTAGAAATGAAGCCAATAACCCGTTAAGATATATGAAACTCATTTGTGAAATGTTTGAGAAATTGCTGCCAGGGGGTTGTGCATGAATGCGGTCTCTAGTGCCAGTGCTGAAGATTCAGAAAGGGGAAGTAAATATTTCAAATAAGAATAATATCACCATGAAACCATTTGCAAACTTAAAGGGCACACACACGCACACACACACACACACACACATGCACACACACACAATCTCCCAGGCTTTGAAATGACATGATATAAAAATGCTGTCCTTCATGCTCTGCAGCTGATGTCTGATATTTCATCCTTGTTGTTTTATTAAAGATTTAAACAAGTTTACATCTCCAACAAATACAAATTAGCCAATTTCTCTGACACCCACTCTGATCTAATGGGGAAGATATGAAGAGGAGAGGAGAAAGGGATGGAAGAAGAAACTGAGATTGTGATGGTGTATTATATTTCTGTATGTGAATTTAATACATTTAAAGAAAACATAATTTTAAGTTATCAGCGCTGAGAGTGTTACATTCTAGTGGATATGACTTTTCAGAATAAAATGACATGGGAATTCAGTATGGTCTTAAAATTCACAAAGTAACTTTCTGTGAATATAATCATCTCCGTAAGCATTGTTTGTCCCAATGTAATATGTCTGTGTTAGTATTAATAAATGTATGCTGCTTTAATGTAAAGGTACAGTCTGTCTTATGTGAACTCCATTGAACAAACATAACACCTGCCATCATCTTATTTTTTTCCTGTAACTCTGTCGATCGACTTCTTGCCCGTTGTTTTATCTTCCGCATTTACTACGTTTAATTTCTCTGTCCCATTCTGTCGTCGTCTCTTATGTCTCTGCTCCTCTACATCCTCAAAGTCAATCGATTATCTCCATGGCTGAGGTTCTTGCTCTCATCTGACGCGTTGGGTATCTATCCTTGGCTTTCTGACCTGGGCCAACCCCCCGCCTCACCCTGTGGCTCCTTCCGAACTTTGATGGCAGCATCCATATCCATGTCACCAGTCTGACACTGTCCGTCCTGCATCAATAAACATTTGGGGAGGGCAGATTTTTCTAGGCTGAATAATTTATAGTGCATGATTAGAAACTCTATCCTGAGTGGAGGATCTAGTTGCTTGTATGTTTGTCTTGGATCTTTACAATAAAACATGACCCAGTCTGATTAGAAAGTCCGGTGCCACAGAGTTTGTTGGGTGTGTGTATGAATGCAGCATTGTGTGTGTGAGAAACAGTGAGACAGAAAAGACAATTGCATGTAAGGTTTAGTTTTGTTCTGAAGTGGCTCTGGATGAACAGACATGGTACAGAAAAACTCACAAAAGACTTAGCATTTTCATTTGTGTGTTTCTAGCACGTACACACACACACACACACACACACACACACACACACACACACAGAAAACTGGTAATGTTGGTGTGTTTAATACAACATTTTTGTTGTCACGCTGCTCACTGAGACACCTTACCCTTAATTATAGTCACAGGAATTTGTCAGACTGCAGAGGAGCAGATCTGTATGATTTAATGAATCACAGACACTCATACTAAATATTATTTCTTCAAAAATATGAACATTATAACCTCATAAAACAATTTATCATGGTATGACTAATAAGACGAGCTTGTAAGAGTGTGACAGTGATCCCAAAAATTCAATTAAGTACAAGCCTTTAAATTGACATGTGAACTTCAAATCCACACATAGTAATACATATTTTAAATGGGTAGTGGTTGCTGCTGAATATGTATTTGAGGCTTTTATAGTTCAGTAGTGTCTTTTTGTTTAGCTTATGTCAAGCTGTTTATTTCAACAGCTTGCTAAAGTTCATCTTCAGGTAGCACACTCACCAGGGTGCCACCAGTGAAAAATAAAACCATTGCACTGACAGGGAAAATGAAAACTAAGCCATTATCTTTATTTAACATATGCATCTGTGCCAACAATTTGAGACTATTTTTCTCATGATTCAGACACAGTGTGGAGCCTCAATCTTTACCATCAACATCTGAGAGGATACTAAACTTTAAAAGTGATGCATTCTTCCCATCGAAGTGCCCCATCAGTTTTACAAATTGCAGAGGAATATTCAGCATTCACAAAATCTCTAATCTCTTCAGTTTGTCACAGTTGACAGAGGCAGATATAAGGCAGAGCGTCTGGCAGGCACTGTTGTCCTTCACTGGGCCCTGTTTGTCTTTGTGTTTCAGAGGGGACAGCAGAGACAGAGCGCAACATGAACTTCTCATCATACAGTAGATATGAGTGTGTGTTTGGGGTGGGGAGGGGGTGTTATGTTCATTAGCACAGTCAAAATGCCTGCAGGCATAAGCAGAGGAGGACTGAGTGAAGAAGAGCGGGGTGGGAAGGGGAGGGAGGGGTGGTTTGTATGGAAATTGACCAGTGTGCTGTAACTGTTCATCTGGTGTAGGCCTTTGAAGTGAGCTGTTCAACTCTGCAGCCGGCCTTGTTCTTGATAATTGCCTAAATGATCTCCATGGAGCGCTGGGTTGTGTTACAACTGAACTAATCCAGGGGCAACCCACTGATTTGACAGAGAGCTCTTTGCTATGTCAGCCCACCACCCACCCACCCATCGCCTAAACAACAGCCTATCTACCATTCTGTTTCGTCTGTTTATTAGGCTAACACAGCGGGGGGTGTCATGGTAGTGATGTGGGTTCTGGAGGCTTCAGGAGGGGAGGGTGGGGTTCTGTTTGTTGTAGGGATGATGGCCTCTGTGCTCCCCAAGCTTAGCCACACGCTTAACCCACACTCCTTGACATCATACCCTCCGCTCGCCCCCATTGATATGTAAATCTGCAGCGGCCCCGTTTGCAAATGAGGGAGGAATAATTAGTCAGGAGCACTTAGCAACAACAACAATAATACACGCGTCTGATCTAGGCTGAGATACACTCTCTTTGTCATTTGAGCTGCTGCTGGCAATCAGACAAGCCCCCCCCCCCCTCCTTTCCCTCCATTGCAGCACCAGAGACACTGGTGGGTGGTGGGGCATCCACAACAAGTACAGTGTTTGGCCTTTTGGAGCCTCACCAGGGTTCAGGGAGCCAGTGGAGCATGGAGGCCAAGCAGAGCCCTAGGCCAAGAGCACCGAGTACAGAGCACAGCCTGGGTTGGAGACCTCTCTGGTATGCTGGGAGGTCAGAGCAAAGAACGAACCGGAGAGGAAGTAATGTGAATACCCTGAGACCTGAGCTTTACAGGTCCTGAAGGAAGAAAGAGCACCGTCACACACATGTCCGTGAAAAAAGCAAGGCTTAAGTGGAAAAATGAAAGTTTAGTTCAATTCTCAGTCAGGAAAGTACCGTGTTAACGCATGTCTTTGTTTGTCAGAAAGAATGAGAGCGAAAGAGTAACATGAGTAAGAAACGCAGAAAAGTTGATAAAAACAAAATGGCTGATCGGAGGGAGAGAGAGAGGGGGGAGGAATAGCATCCATTTCGGGAATATGACTCAGTACCTTGACTGGGAAAAATAGATTATTATGTCCAATTTACATACAGAGCCAGTGCTTCAAAGAGGTGGGTGTCATGTTAGAACTCCGGTGCCAGGCGTAATGAAGAGCCCCCCTCCCACTGTCCCAGGACAGGCCCAGTGGCAGGGTATCAGGTAGACTAAGGTCCCATATAAAAGCGGCCCCTATGAATTATAAATCATAGGCCACTGGAGCCACAGCCTGTGGGATACAGCGGGGGTAAGAGGGACTATATTCCCGGAACAAAGGACAGCAATGGGGGGGGGTGAGGTGGAGAGGTGGTGGGTTAGTGTCATACGGTAAAAGTTAAAGAAGGACAGAGAATTTGATGGTGTGTCATTGTCAAACATACTGTAAGTAATAACTCTGTCGTAATGATTTTAAACATTTAAACAATCAGCACTCCATGTGGTGTCTTATTTACACCCATTCATTCATAAATGTTGAAATATTTCCCATGTGTGTATTGTACCTTGTGGGGAAGCAAAAGGGATGGCTTAGATTTCTGAATATTTTCTCCACCATTTTGTGTATGAACACACACACACACACACACACACACACACACACACACACACACACACACACACACACACACACACACACACACACAAGAATAAGCAAGAGTTGCACATGTTCTACTTTATGTTCATGTTCATGTGAAAAGATTTCTGAACCAGCTGGAGTTTTCTGGTCCTCCCCATTGGTCAGCGGGTTGTAGGCCTGGTTCAGTCAGAGGTGATTGAATAGAAATATTGTTTTTTTTTCTTTTTTTGGTGGGGGGTTGGAGAGGGGGGGTGGTTGGGGCATGCTGATGAAAGGTTGATTGATATGGTGTCAGGCGCTCTGTGATGGATTAAATTGTGTGTGCAGACGTGGCCCTGGCCAGTCATGGCTGTTGCTGCCTTTTCCGCCAGCCACTGCTGCGGCAGCTTTAAGAAAATTTGATTTTCGCAGCTCAGAAACACACGGCAGCCCCTTTCTCTCCGCTGCCTGACTTCCATTTAGTTTGAGAGTGCACAAGTGATTCTTTATTGGATGAAATCTGCGCCGGATTGGATAAAGTGTTAGAGCGCTGAGCCATCTATCACTATCACCGCCCCAGCTCCAGTTTCATTTTAAAAGAAAAGAATAAAAGCAGAAAAAACAGAAAAGGAGAAGAAGAAAAACAGACAGCCATAGGATGTTGGAGATTTGAAAATTAACTGTGGCAAGGAAAAAAAAGATCTATCCTCCAACCACTAAGCCTGTTTCCTCTGTTGGAGGATACCAAGCTTTTCACTGTTGAGATGCCTCCTGACTCACTAGTCTCTCGAGCTCGCTCTGTGCTCATATTGTCTGCTGACCAGCTCCACACCTGTTCGCACCCTGATACATAGGTCTAGTTCCTTTCACGTAGGCGTTCCTTTTTCCTCCTTATATGATCCTTCACACATTACGACATCTTGTGATACTACTACAAATATTATATTATCAGGCCTTGAGAATAATTTACTGTACCATGTGGCAGACAGGATGCACTAAAACTGGAATAAATGCTCTTTGACTGAATGTCAGTGGAAGTTTAAGACTTGTTGGGGCAACCACAGCAACATGATACTGTACTTAATGCTGATCCTGTGTGACAAAATTGTTGCATGTATTCAATTAAAGGAGCTGTAGTTTACAATTCACATGCATTCTTATTTAATTTGTTATATTTTTCTTTTAAGAAAATGTGAACATCTTTAAGAATTACGCTCATTTAAAAACGCAGATGGTCGTATAGATTCATTCACTTGCTCCATTTTGTAAATATAACTTTCTTTCTGCTTGCAGATGTCTAGCTTACCCAGAGCGTTTTTTTTTTCCAGCTAAAGAAAGAATCAATATTAAAGCCCCATATTCACTAAAATAACCTGCTGACAATTTTAAGTGAGTGTTTTGCAGAAAAACATTTATGCCGGATGTGAGAGAGCGGTTATATCAAATAGGATGTTTTGTGGATGTTTTGTGCTGACTGACAGAGGAAAAAGAGCCATATGACAAAGCTCCTGACCCCATAAACCACTACCCCAAACACCCCAACCCATGTAAGTTTATTCTAACTTCTCAGGTGTGCGTGCATGTAGTCCATCATAGCCTAGTCCAAACCTGTGAATTAGTCAGGCTTGTTTGTTTGTGCACATCTCTCTTCCATTCATTTTTAAACACTATCCCTCATGTCCCCCTGCCTGTCCATTAGTGCTCTGCTGTATAAAGCAAATGGCCATGAATTTACCTGAGGGCGATGCAGACGAGAGCATCGGAAGGAAGGGAGGAAGGGAGGAAGAGAAGAAAAAAGAGCTCGGGGAAAAACAGTGGCAAAAATTGTGAAAGTCCTATGTATTTCATTTCGTCTTACATAATTCATTTTGAAATGCATCTTGGATGATGTAAATCTGTTCCGAGACACCCTCTACTCCAAGCCTTTACCCTTAAATGTCTCTGTGGTTGGAGTGTCCTGAGGCAGTTTGGACCTACCAGCCTTCCCCACCCCCAGCCTTAATAAATCATTATGGAGCCAAGCTGCACTTATCAAGCTGGTCAGAGACCTCTAATGAGCGCAGGGACCACGACTCCACACAGCCCCAGAAATATTTTATTAAGAGCACATTTAAACACACACAGCTCATGGTCTATGACCACATTGGTGAGCCTCTTGTATCACATCTGCATCATAAATAGCAGGCCTGAGACCACAGATAGTATGTGAGAGCCACACATTGTTTAAGCTGCCTGCTGTGATGCAGCTGACTCTGTCTTCTAGTTTGACTTGTCCACTGGCCAACGCTGAGTGCCCTCTATGGAGCGTTTGGATTATTTCCTGGGTTCTGATGGCTCCTGCGGGGCCATGTGACCTTTGCTCTTATGCTCTAGTTATGATGGCACTTCAGAGAAGGGGACATACTTGCAAGTTGAACTCAGGTTGTCTCCCTGAATAATGGTCTTCAGCTCCTTTATGTCCATTGTGTGCTTTATGTGTGAAATTGAAAAGGCGGAATTACGGAAATCTACAAGGTTCTTTTGAAGCAAACCTTGACAAAGACACAGTTCAGGGTTTTGTCAAAGTACAAAAACTTTTCTTTTAAATGAAATAGTGTGCCCACTTGTTTTATTTTATTATGAAAAAATAATAAATATTATACTGTCTCTGCTCTACAGCCCAGATTGAATTAATTGATAAAGTCAGATGCTGTTTGATTGAAATGAACCACAGAAACCCAGAAAGCGTGTTCAAGAGAACACCACTTGGCAATGTTTTTCTTTATAACAGTTTTGTCAAATCAAACAGTTTTGTGATTGACAGAAGTATATCTTGTACTGCATGAGTGAAAAATGTCCCTGTGCCTCTGCTCATGTATTCTTCCCAATGAATTAATGCAGTTTAAACCTGTAAGTAAGACATTTGCAGGTAAAATGAGAACTAGAAAGAGATCATGTCATAGGTTAAGGTCAGTCTCTTTGATACAGGCAGACTATCATTAAAGAAAGGCTCAGGCTCTCAGCTATAAATCCACCGTTCAAAAATACCTGGACTGCGATAATGGCAAGTACATTGTTCATGCATCATTATTTTAATAAGTTGGAAAATTACTTAGACCACTGAACAAAGTCAGGATGAGCAAGGACTCACTGACAGTAATAATAAAAGGTAAGAAAGTCTTTCTTTTTACATTCCTTTTAAGTTTCCAGCATCCAAGACTGAGGAAAACTAGTAAGAAAAAAATCATTACTCTGTTGTTTCATCTGACTCTTTTCTTCCCCAGCACAGAAACACCGGGCTGATTAAAGATGACTAAAAACTAAAACCGACCAAGCTACATACTTCTTCTCTTTCCTCCTCTCTTCAACTTTTATTTTTAATGGAAAACTGGCCCCGAGCTCGTTTACTCAGGAACAGAGGGATATAAATGTTTTAAAATTTAACCAAAAAAGAAAAAGAAAGGGAAGAAAATGGAATGGAAGAAGGAAAGGATAGGTAATAAGAGAAAGATTTTAATCTCAATAATTCATAAAGCAGTCCCTCAATCCCCTTTTTCTCCCTGCTGACTGGTGTTTGATGAAGATACAGGCTTTCTCTCTGCTGGGCTCCAGCAAGGTAAATGTTGTGTGGTGTAGATAGGCCTCCGATAAGGCCAATATATGAAACACTTACCAGGGGGAGTGGGAAACGGCATTACCCAGGCAGAACATAAGGGAGGAGAGGAGAGCAGAGCAGGACCGGATCAGAAACAAGGTTAGAATGGCAGAAAAGGCCCTAAGGGAAGCCAAGCAAGACAACAACTCAGACTGCACACTGATTGTAGCACCTAGGGTCGCGGGGTCAGTGAAAGGGTGGGACATGGATGCTTAGAGCTTTGAGAACCTATGTTTGCTGATACAGAAACTCATTTGAAACCTATTGGAAAGCAAAATGTCACTGGTGTTGTTGTTGCCTTTCTGTGCCAGAAATATCTCATATTTCGTGTATTTTGTGCACAAATGGCATAATGTTTGTCCCGAATTCACAGTGAAATGTACAGTGGTTTGTAAAAGTCTGGTGAAAATGGACAGGCTGAGAGTGTGGAGAGGGAGAGAGAGAGAGAGAGAGAGAGGGAAAGAGATGAGGAGGAAGGAAGACGGCTTTGCTGCTCTGAGGTACAGCCCTCTGATCTCCTTTTAAGTTGTGGCCCAGCATGCTCAGCAACATAGCCAGTCAAACCTGCAGCCCCCCAGGGTTCAAGCTCTGCTCAAAGGGTTCTCCTCTCTGAGGCTCCTCTGCGTAACCGTCAGGCCACGGCTCCTTTCCACCTCAGTGATCACACACACACTCCCCGACCAGGACGCGCATGTTGACACTGTGTTTGAGGAAGCGTTCTGTGATAATGTCCCAGTATTGATCAGCTATCTGTGATGATAGCTGTTGGGAAAGCGACCTGAATTCCATCTGGAATGATTGTTAATACCAGATAGGTGGCGGTCTGTGGTCTGCCATAGTGTCTGTGTGTGTGTGTTTGTGCGTGTGTATGTGTCGGGGGGGGGGGGGGAGGGGGTTGGGATCCAGGGTTCACCAAAGGTGAGGGGCCCTCCCTCCCATCTGTAGTCCTGGGAGTCAAGTTCAGCCAGAGGGTCTATGGGGGACTGGAGGTCTGGACGCCATGTCCATCTGGATCAATCTGCATACAGAGGCCAGCTGACTGAGACAGCCCCTCCTGGCTGGTGACAGGAGATGATGGCTGAAGGGGACGGTTGATTTTGGAAATGTGATTTTTCTAAGCAGTCGAGAACTGAACTGCTAGCCTTTATGTTTGGTTAATGCAATGCAAATTGATTTTCAACATCACCTTCACTGCTTATATCTCACTGGTTCATGTTTATTTGACTTACAGTACGTATGTAATGGAAGTATGCAGTCAGTAATTACTTGATTTAAAAAAAAAAAATCCACTAAAATAAAGTGACAGTAAACCTGTAACATAGTAACTTAAGAACACACTTTATAAAAGCATTAAAAAACAAACAAACACACATAAACATAAATGTCAGTTTTACAATTTCTTGCTCTCAGGCTCTATGCTGACAATTGTTTTGTTTGCAAGTAGTTGTCATGCATGTGTGTGTGTGTGTGTGTGTCTAAGGCATTCATGAGATTAGTGTGAACCTTGTCCTCCCTGAAGGTGCAGAGGCCAGGCACACTGCCGCCGCTCACATGCATCTCTTTTATTGTCTATTGTGTGTAATTGCAGTCCTCTCGCTTCTCAGTGCCAGACTTTTGACCTTTTTTATTTTGCTGTCCATTTTCAGCTGCCCCGCAACCTAACAGGCATTAGACTGCTGAACAGATGTGCAGGGGGCAGCCGATGAATGCTAATGAGAGCTTCTGAAACACCAAATCTTTTTCATAGACAGACATGACAGAATGAGGAATAAGTAGTATAAATATGGTTAATGTTGAGTCCGGTTTTAGCAAAGTTATGGATTTAATATTTTATTAAAAAGAGCTTTAAATACAACGGGAGCATAGTCATTGGCCGTGTGTGTGCTTGAGTGTGTCTGTCCGTGTAAGTGCGTGCATGTGTGTGTGTGTGTGTGTGTGTGTGCGCGCGCGTCTCTAACATGCACTTGTGTGCACGTGCGTTGTGGCCGTTTGTGCGTCTGTGCATGTGTGTCCCCCAGGCTAGACAAAGCATGCTACTTCTTGGCAGTTCCCCCCTGTCACTGCAGAGGCCTCAGTGTGTGAGCGTGTGTGTGTGTGTGTGTGTGTGTGTGTGTGTGTGTGATCAATCTCACGTGGACCAGTCATGGTGTCAGGGCAGCAGTGGATCTGACTCTCTCTCCCTCTCTCTCTCTCTCTCTCTCTCTCTGCCTCCCTTCTCCCCTCGTCTCCCATTTCTCTTCCTCTTTCTCTCTTGCTCCTCTCCATCCATCCTTTTCTTTGACTGTGTGGACAGTAGGAGTGCCGGGTCAGGAGCGAGCCTATAGAGCGCCCATCTTTCTAGAGGATAATTAATGCATGCCAAACTGGAGGGCTGATCCTGCCACCGGACTGTTCCAAACAGGTACATGTGCTTTCCTTTTCTGTGGAGCTGCCCTGTTCTGTTTCACTTTGTCAACTGAGCTTTGCTGACTGACTGATTTGCTGACCAGCACTCACTCATGCTTTCACTTTTTTTTTTTCACACTATCTCTCTCTCTCTCTCTCTCTCTCTCTCTCTCTCTTCCTCCCTCCTCTCCGCCCCCTCTCGCTCTCTCTCGTTCTCTCTCTCTCTCTCACACACACACACACACACACTTGTGTACACACTGTACACAGCATGCACGCCCATTACTGAGTAACTTTTAATAGTGTTTGCTGGAGTGACAGTAGCTTGGTTTCCCTGTTGATCTACATTGTGTGGGTTTACAGGTTTACAGGTGTAGAGTTAGAGAGACACGTTTTGTGCTCCGAGGTGGCAAATGTCATGTTTTTCAAGTTGAAGTGGGTTGTCTTTACTGCTCTGGGCTGTACTAGGTGCTTCTACACCTCTGATCGCCTCTGATCGACTTTCTCAAAGGTTACAGCTTTTCTCTTTTCTGTGATTTTGTGTATTTGATGTGTTTTTCCTCGCTGAGATGAAAACCAAAATATGTGGCAAACTGTGATGATTCTGAAGCAGCTAAATCTGTTTGACTGCTTTGTTACTTTTTTGCCCTGAAGTGGTGACTGAAATGTTGCATTTTTTTTTCTTAAATAAAAAAAAAAAAATCATGACAATGAGATAGAAATATGAAGATACTCATTTATATTTTCTTAAAGGCACTAATTGTTAGCGAACTCACCTTTAGCAGACGTTACAGCAGATATTCTTAGCTCCATTTCTAATCAGTACATTGCCTTTTATGATGTTTATGAAACACTGTGTGTCTATGGCGACCGACATGATAGTTTTCTGTCAATGTGATCATTTTAATAACTGATTTAACAGACATTTTTCATATCCACGTTCCTTAGTGGAAGAATATAAATCACATTGGTTCTTTAGTTCCTACATTACTACAAAGTGACTTGTTTAAGCGTTAATTTGGATTGACAGACTGGATCAACTTTCAGAGTCCTGTAGGCATGTAGGCAAGCAGCTACTTCGCAGATTTGAAGGAAGAGGAAAAAGTGTTTCCTGTAAATGTCACATTCATTTTTAGATGATGAGATATTTTTCTAAAGGGTCAGCACAAGAATTCCTTGTAGGTGCTGCTTCTGAAGCTTTGCGAGGGTGAGGCGGTGGGTTTGGGTTTGGGGGTGTGGGTGGGGGTAAATTTGGACAGCACATGACGGCCTTTCAGAAATCTTAACCTTTTTGCTGCTCGAGTGCCCACCTGTCAAATGCGTTTAAACTGTCATCATGCATGGTGTTGTACAGTAATATAACTTAAATACGTTAGCATTCCATTTATTAGATGAGGCTAGGTGACCCATTTAGAAGTTGTTTTAAACTTAATTTACACGTACATACCCACCAGTCCAAAAGGTTAATGGCCGACAAATTAACCCCTGCAGCATTATCTTACAAATGGCCTGCAGCATATGATAACCTATAATCAATATCACCAATTACGTGTCAGACAGAGGCTATTGGCCGTGACCTGTCTCTCATGAAGAGACTTTCTGAGGAAACAGGATCTCCTCCACTATGCAGATGTAGGATCTCTCTCATTCTGATGTCATTACAGACACCTGGGACCACCTATCATCCACTGACTGCATCATGCATCTGACTCTGTCGCTTCACAACCTTCTACTCTTCTACTTCTTCTTTTCTCTCTTTGCTCTGTCTGCATCTTCATTTTCTTATTCATACTCTTGTTCTGCTCTTTCTTTCTGTCTCATTTAAAAAAAAAAAAAGTCAATCTGGGCTGTAAACAAAATAAAAAGTAAAAATGATTTTTTTAAAAAAAAGTTTTGTGTCCCTTCAGTATAGTGTTTAGCAAATTTTAATCTCAAACACGTTTCCACATGATGTGACAATGCATGCTGAACCTATTTCTTTCCCTAAAACACCCAAAACATTTTATTAATTACTTCTAATTAAACTGCATACATAATCATTCTTTTTTCTTTCCAATTGCTGCAGCGATTTGTATCATTATCGTGTAAGGCAAATTTATATCAGATATGTTCATCATATAAATGAACTAAATCACTTCAAACTGTATGTTGGTTTCTTCTCTAAAGTGGCATGACTTTGGACAGCTTGGCTTCTCATGGAGGAATCTGCTACAAAAAAACAACAACAAAAAAACTTGAGCTTCCAGCTGCAGTAAGGACAAAATCAAGTGTTGAAAGCAGAAATGACAGTCACATCAGGGTCTCTTAATTTTTCAGACAACCCTGTCTTACAATGCAATTGCATAACTAATTTGCATTAGTATAAATACACTTATATACAGTCACTTTTACCGAATGTTTTTCAAACAATCAGGCAGGTGTCAGTAACTGCAGGCTCCTTTACTTCATTTTGAGGAGTTGATGGGCTGTTAATTAAGCTGAGCTGCAACCAGTGTTTATCACCGCTGTAATGTCAGCTTTTTAAAAAAAGAAAAGAATGAACACTAAAACGTTGATAACAAAAATAGTCATGTGTGATCAAAGTTTTTGATTGCTTCAACGAACGAACGAAAGTATTTGTCTAATTAAGGCCTTCAGCGTGGAGCCTCCGATATGAACAGCTTCAACTTTTCAGCTTTAGAAATGAATGACTCTGATGTCCAGTCAGTGCTTTAACAATTTAAACGACACGTTAAAAAACAAACAAATCATTTATTTATTCATTTATATTTCTGAAATGCGCGACAAGGCTTTACTTCCTGTAAACAACACGAGACTGAAACGTTTCGTAGTTAAAATTCGTAGTGACGCATTTTATTATTCTTATACTTATATATTTATTTCTTTGTTTCTGACAGGTGTCTAAATTACTGTAATGATGAATATTAATAGATCAGTTTCGAGCAGAAACCATCACCGGGAGCAAAGTTAACAAATAGCAATTAAAACCGAACTCAATTAATTAATTAGATGATAATAATAATAATAATAATAATAATAATAATAATAATAATAATAATGATAATGATAATGATAATAATAATAATAATAATAATGTGTGTTAATAATATTAAAGCTAAACATTTTATTATTGGTCTGATGGTCTGACAGAGGGACCCAGACATCAGGCGCTCCCTGTCTGTGTCCTCCCGGATCTCTTAATGGTCACTGGCTGCAGAGACCTTGAACTTCACCGGAGCTCGTTGGGGTTCAGATGCGGGGGTGTGTGTGGGTGGGGGGGTGTCGGGGGGGACAGCTGAGAGCCATATGCCTCCATGTAACGGCTGTGACACCCAGCGCAGAGTGAGTGATGCTCACCGGCTCTTGTGGTGAGGACAAATACCCAGTGGTTCTCTGGCTCCTGAATATATATATATAATATATATATATATATATATATATATATAGATATATATATATATATATAATATATATATATAATATATATAATTTTTTTTTTTCTGACAATTCTCCAGGTGTTTTTTTACACATTTGGTCCCCCCCCCTTTTTTTTGTTTTTATATTTTTGGACCCTCTGATTCATTCAGTTAGTGGCCTGCATGTCATTGTTACAGCAGTATTACATTGTCACGATAAAAAAAACAAAAAAAAAAAAACAGAAAAAAACCCCCAACAAACTTCAGTTGATAAGATTCATGAAGAAATTAAAACTGAAACTGATTAAAAAATATTTCCAGCAAGACGTTTAATTCTGAAATTCTCAGGCCTCACATTTACATAATATAGTCAGCCTGCAGATGGTTTCAGCTGTTTGGGCCTCTAAAATATTCAGCATAGAATAAGGTATATGTGTAGTGTACAGAACAAAAGGGGGGTTTATCCCCTACTACACCCACCCCGACCCTCATCTCCATCCTCTCCCTGCATCCTGCAGTCCTGACCTGCTTCACATGTAGGCCCATCTTTGCCCTTCATGGATAGGATGGCACAGAGAGGAGGGGGGAAGGCGGGTGTGGGGGGGCTAATAGCTTACTGTAACCAATATAAATAGAAACATGCAGGCAATTAATTATTTCTTTTCTAAATGTCGTGATGGTGGCTCGGCTCCTTTCATCGTTTTTCTTTTTCTTTTCTTTTTTTTTTTTTCCAAACACGGACTATTTTGTTTCACAAATGTTAATTGATTAATGATCAAACATTCTCGCGAGTAAGATACATTTACATCCTGCATTGATGTTTCAAGTTGCTATTTTTGTTCCACATCAATTTTTGGTCTATGTAAGACTACAGGCCCTATCGTCTGCATGATATGTCAGTTCCTGCAGTAACTATGATGTCATGTTTGAAATCTCTTTGGTCTCTGAATGACTGAGGAGAACTCTTTATAATGAGGACTAAATAAACATTATTATTTCTTTCTTCTGATGGAGAGAGAGAGAGAGAGAGAGAGAGAGATGGAGGGGAGGGATAAATAAATGATGTTTTAGAGTTTAAACTTGAAAACAAACTGTCTGATTGTGGCAGGTCCCAATGCGATGTGTTTGCCAATTCAGCGTCAAGTAAAAAAATAGAAATACATCCTGCATGTAGTCAAATGAGGATTGCTTTAGCTTTATTATCCAGATTTGACACTGCAGTTTAGACTTTAATAAAGTGATATAAATATGTATATTTTATTTTATTATACATTTTGACAGGACGGTGTGACAAAAACTTGCAGAGCATAAAGAGTAGGCCTGATATTAGACTGCATGATACTTAAAAAAAAATATATTAAATCAGATTTAAATAATAATACAAATCAGATTTTTCTCCTTGAATAAAACGTGTTGCTGTTTGTTTATGCGCTAATTTACATGAGTATAATTTATTAACATACATATATTTTTTTGTAAAATATAGTCATTTTAAATTTTCAAATTCGAGCTCTACAAATAAAAACGCAGGTCTGCCGTGTTGCTCACGTGTCTCGGACCTAATTGTTGTATTCATGCAAACAAGTGTCCTATTAGAATATAATGAATATTAAATAGACGGAATAAACTTGTCAGTTTCAATTGGATCACTCGCCAAATTCCTCAACAGTTGGCCCCGCAAGGCAATTAATACAAGCTATTACCCCGCGATAATGCCTAATTAGCCCCGATTAGTTGACAAAAGGGGAGGGGGGCTGGTTGGTTGGTTGGTGGTGGCGTTAATTGAAAACTCCTTCAGAAAAGGAGGTTGTGTATTGTAGACACGGGGTCTTTATAAAGCAGCTCTCAGTGGTAAATACCATTCACATTCAAATGAGAGTGACAAAGTTTGGCACAGAAACAAGCGAGCGCACGTCCGCCTCCCGGCCTCCCAGTCTGCGCTCCGCCTTTTGTTAACCTGACACGTGTTCAGAGGAGTTATTTTGTTAATTCTAGAGGAGGATGGCACCGTGCCCGACGAGCACGGAGAAGAAACCAATACCCAAACACCAACAAAAGAAAAAAAAAAGAGAGGGTACAATTAAAATGATATCCTCTGATTTCTTTGTGTTTGTTTTTTTTTTTTTGTCGTTTTTCCCCCCCCTCACATGAAAATATATACACTGGCGCACACAGCCAGAGCACGCACACGCGTGCCAACAAAAGCCCACCACCCACTGTGTGTGTGTGTGTGTGTGTGTGTGTGTGTGTGTGTGTGTGGTAAGAATGGACTTTAAATGCATTTACGCTACAGTATAGAGAGCAGAGCCTTGCACCTGTCTCCCTCTCGCTGGAGATTTGCACCCCTCCTGCTGCCGGCATTGAGGAGTCTCTCTCTCTCTCTCCCTCTCTCTCTCTCTCTCTGTGTGTGTGTGTGTGTGTGTGTGTGTGTGTGTGTGTGTGTGTGACTGGCCATGCATGTCATATTTTTTCGACCGGGGCACACGCGCAAACGACGCCTTTCCTGCGGCATTTGTCTCGTTCTTGTGCATTACAGTGAATATGTGACCTAAATATCCATTTTATTGTCTGTTCCTCCTTTTAGACTCCTCATAAGAATAATCCGTAATTTTGCGCGTTTTGTTGCATCCCCCCGCACACCCCCACCTCGCTCCATTTCCATGATGTAGACTTCTTTGATGAGTGTAATATTAACATGATAAGGAGATGTCAATGAAAAGCTCTCTACCTGACTGAGCAGATGGCTCTGTGATGCTGGGTCTAATGTAATATTAATGCATGCAGGGCTTGTTTCTTATCAGGAAAGATCTCTCAAAAAAATTGTCCTCCACAGGGACCCACTTAGAGTGAAGCACACGTAATAGAAATGATCACTCTTTTTTTAGCTTGCATCTGAAAGGTATCACTCCATTTTGTACAGTAAGTGACAAGAATTCCGGAAGCTTGCTTCATTAAGGCCTATAAAAAGAAAAGTAAGCATATTTTCATTTACAGGCTAATTTTATGCTTGTATTGAACAACAATCTATGATGCACACATGTAAAAAAAAAGTTGGACTAAACAGCAACAAGAAAAATCAAAATGAATAAACATAATTAGCATTTTACATTTTTATCTAGGATTTAGGCACCCTGATTGACTGAACACACGTCTAAGTGAAGTTTAACATAAAAAAAATAAGGAACATCAAAATTCATCCATAAGTGATATCAAAGGAATCTGTGATTAAAATGATTTGAACTTTTAAATTAGACAAATCCTAAATCTTTTTTTTTTTTTTTTACCGTTACTGTGCCAATATTTGGAATTCATTTCTGTGTTTGCCCTTTATTTACTATAATATCATAAAACGTATATCTAAATATCACAAGTGGAATTTTTTTGTTTGTTTTTTTTTTGCATGTTGTCTGAAGTGAATTTTGACTTCCAGTCATCTTTTCCCTTCAGTTCAATACAGTATGTATTTAAATGAATGATGCTGTCAGTTGGAGGTATTGATTGTAGGATTGTGAAGGTGTAAGTAAAATAGAGTGTTGATGCATCTGCTCTGCGCTGCACCCTGTGAACAGAGAGGACCCAAGGATAATGAGGCATAATGCTGCCTGAGACAGGGCCTCCTGCCGTATAAATCTCAAATTATACCCCAAACCAAGTGAACATTCTCCTGGGGGCCACAAGGTCAAGTCCACGACCCCTGACCCCAGAGAGTCTGGGTCTGGAGAGGAGGTGAGGCAGGAGACTGAACATGGCTGCTGCTGCTGATGATGATGATGGCAAAGGAAGTGCTTGGGTCCTGGTTGTTGTCTCTGCAGCCTGCTGTCCTCAGCCCTACTCCTCCTGGCTTGATTTTAGCCAACACTCCATCTATTATTTAGCAGGCTTATTAAAAGTTATTTCAGAGCCATCAGGTCCTGCCAGCTGACCTGAGAAAGGGGGCCTCCGAAGTGGCCAGACAGACTGGAAAATCCAAATGGACACAGTGGAACTGCTAAAACACACAGGCTCAAAACAAACAGAAAACACTGTCTGCATTATTAAGAGCTGCATTCACTATACGAGGAATAAGAGCTCTTAAATATTTCACAAGCACAATCTCAAATATAGATGAATGTTTAATTACTTTTGCAATATATGTAATGGCAAACTAAATAAAAGCACAAACCTGTAAACTAAAATAAATAAGGGAAATACTTTCAAAGATTTGCATCTTTCAAAAAAAATCCTATAATTAAGCAGTGTTTAAAAACTTTGAGATTTTACATAAATAAAGCAGAATTCAGAAACTATTGAAGAAACATGAATAATGATAATGCACAAAAATATTGTTTAAAAATCTTAATATTTCGTTAGTCATATGAATTTGTTAGTTAAACTACAGCAATAAACAAGAAAATCAAAGAGAGGAGGATCTTGTTTTTAATCCAGTTTGAATTCCATTTAAAATTCATAACCAATAAAAACAGCACTCACTTCAAAAGTACTGGCTTATCCATAGGAGACTGACTTAACCTATGTCTTGACACAGCTTTTGCCCTGGCCTGTGCATAGTTTTGAATATTCATATCTTCTGTTGAAGAAGCGTGACATAACCTTTTCCCCCCTTAATGTGATGTGTGCACATGCACTTCCCAGCTGTGTCCAGAGAGGGCGGGTCTATCATGGGGAGTTGAGGGGGGAGGTAGGGGTGTATAGAGCAGGAGCTGGCCGAGGCGAAAAGGTCAGGGGAGGCAGGAGACAGGCGGGCTGGCCGACTGCTAAAGCTTTGAACCTAACAGATGGTGAAGGTTAGGTGACGTCCCCTCGCCTGGCCTTTCCCCAGTAATTGAGGATAATTTGAGCACCAAAGAGAGCAGGCCTGTCCACTGTCAGGCCCAGAGAGGAGAGACGAGGTTAATATGAAAATGATTTTGCATTACGGCTGGCTTTGTGAGGCTGGCCGCAATCCTAATCCTGGCCTGAGGCAGCGGGAATGAAGAAGTGTCACCCTGGGTCCAGGCTCCACGCCACGCACATGAATACATCTCCAACCCATGGCCCTGTGCCCCCCATTAACCAGCACTCTGCCAGGACCGATTACACACTCTCACTCAGGAGCCAGGCAGGCTTTGGGGGCATTTTAGGAAGGCTTGGGAGTGAACTGACATCACCCCTTATCCCATAAGAACAAAAGAGGTGCAGGAAGGCCATATGATATCATTGGGGATTTCTCACCTCTCCCCACAGCTACTGTAGCTGAGCACATCACCCCCACTCTTTTTGCAAGTTGTTAAAATCTTCTGAATGTATTTTTGCTTTGGAAAAAACAGAACTGTGCAAATGATGTGAAATTTTACAGCCAGTTAGATCATTTATTTTTTCTTCCACTGCAGAACAGTTTTTTGGGGGAGAAACACTAGATTTGTAACATGACTAGATTGACTGGACTTCCCTGTAGCACAAGCCTGTCAAGTTGCAACTGTGGGACCAATTCTGTCCAGAAAGTTGCCTCTTTGGTGTGATGAAGTCATTTACAACTATTGATCTAATAGTCAAACTGGGCATGTTAACCTGAAGAGCCTTGGAGGGAGTTTCTGGGAAAATGGAGGTGCCCCAGGGACCCTCTCATAAGCTCAAGCAAGACACAATAGACAGAGATGTAATTTAAAATGTTAGCTGTGGCCTGGGCCCTCTTATAAGTCAGTATAGTGCTGTAGTCCTGCCAGCTTCCTGGATCTATTCTAATAGTAAAAGTTTCATAGCAAAAAAAAAAACAAAACAAGGTAGCGCTTTTGTTGGCTTTAAATGCTGTACATGATTATTTAAAACTAACTTTCAATGTGAAAGAAGCCTTTAAATGCCCAGTAAAGGCAAACATCTCACAGATGTAGGTTAATTAAGATTAGCATTTTCTTTTAAGAGAACCTCTGAAGGATGTGAACGTTTGCAATAGAGCACAGAGCACAATCACAAAGGAAAGTCTTGGTAGAAGATGAAACAAGTGATTACAGTAAAGTCTTTGCAAATTAATGACAGATCAATCATTTGATGCTCATACTGAGACTCAATATTGTATTCAGTAAAAGATATGAAATGTAGATGTTTCATACCTAATGAAAAGAGCACAGATGAAAGTTTTAAATAGTGTTTCAATAATCACCTCATGAAAAGTATATTCCCAATCTGTCCAATACTTGCCATCTTTTTCTGCTAATACCTTATATTTTTTTATTCTTTCATTTTATTGTGTAAAAAGTGTCCAGAATTCTGTTCACACACTGCTGTAGATCCACTTTTACAACTCTTAGTGCTCTATTTATGAATGTGTGTGTGTGTGTGTGTGTGTGTGTGTGTGTGTGTGTGAGGTAGCTTCTGTGCTGTGCTGTCGAGCTGGGTGGCCCGTGGGCTCCCCCAGGTGTAGTCCAGATGAAGGGGTCTTTACTGGGGCGTCCCTGCTGCTGTGCCCTCTGCTTGTCCGTCTTGTTCCCCAGGAGCGGCAAGCTTTAAACCAGCTCTGCAGCCTGTGACCTCCTCCACCAGCGTGGCCTGTCTGAGCAGGAGAGGAACCCTCCCAGCCCTGGGGGATAGTCCCTGGCTAACTACAGTCCCCATCCCTCTCCACCTTTTTCATGGCCCTACCTGCTCCTGTAGAAGTTTTAGTAAACTGAAACATGTTCAAGTCCATGTCCAGAATGGAGATTAATAATGATTTATTGGCTCAGCTCACACCACTGATTTTGTTAAAGTAGAATAATTGTCAATGATGAAGGAGTTTGGCAGAGGGGTTCGCATCCTGTCTTTGCCACCTCCCTGTGCTTTATGGGGATTGGTTAGTTGTCAGGTCAGTTGTTCCCTCTGAGGAAGACGGGTGAATAAAAATTGTAGACTGTTTCCCTAAAGAGAGAAACAACTGCTTTATGCAGCTTACAGGCCATTCTCGTTTCACTGTGGAACACACACGCACACACACACACACACACACACACACACGCTCGTGTTGTGATTGAATTTTTGTTTATTTTTTTTTACCATATTTCGTGATGCAACTCATATTTCAGTAAATCACAAGACAGATTTTTTTTTCAGGCAGTTCAAATTTTATTTATTTGCTCTCTCACCAGGGGTGTATTTCTTCAACTTTTTCACCATAGTCGTAGATGTTATCTTGCATGTGTTTTCTATTTTACACATGCAAGTCGGAGACCTGGGAAGAACCAGTGGCGCAACATGGCTTTCTGTATTATTGCTTTCTGATTATTTCACTTTTTTTTTTTTTTTTTTTTTCAATTGGAAAAATAACATTCATCGTTCCTTTGACCTACAAGATCATGGCAGAAAGTATGTCTTTGAAAAGTAAAACAAAAAATCCACTTTTAAATAAGATCAATTGTAAACAAACCCAGGGCAACCCTTTGAAAGGCCCCGCCAAGAGATTTACCTTGCCCTGTGGCAAATAATATTTCTTGAACTGGGTTTAAATTTCAAGTGTCTTGGGTTTATAAAAACCTGGAACAAAAGAAAGCCAGTCTCTGAACAGCAAATATTATCTGCTGGTTGGGCAAGATGTCAAGATTGCCTTTTTGTTGTCTCAAATACGGGGCCAGATCTAGTGTCTGGCAAATCCCAGAATAAACCTCAGAATATATCCCTATTTACTTGAATTTAGTAGGATCACTATAAAACCACATCTGCATGCACAGTTAGAGATAGACCTTATCTGTATGCTGAATTTCCACAAGCTGTATCCTTCCAAGATTTCTTCAAATTTTGCCTTTAACAATGTAAAGCCTCTGTCCAGCTTCCCTTGCTTCTTAAAATATTTATTAATTTCTTGGTTTATACAATATTGGCAGGATCTTTACATTTCCCCAGCTTCACAAGAAAAAACCTGAATACTTTTATGGGCTACATGTTCATTGTTATGCTCAGAATAATATTGTTATTAGAATAACTTTTTTCATCCATGTTATGCATTCTAATTTGATGATTAATTATAGGAAGAAAAAAATAGATTGTGCTACCTTAGCTATCCTTCAGGATGATAAACATGGCAATAACTATTTACTTTTCTCGGTAAAAGCAGTAGTAGGAAACCAAGTAATGACTTGTTCCCTTGATCAGTCTCATATCGCGCTGTGATGAAAGCATATGGGAAATTGTTATAGGGGCCTGGTGTGACATCCATTACTCCTTAATATCCTGCAATCTTTTCACTCCCGTCTCTCCTTTGCCCCCAAAATCCCCAACACTTAGAATATAACGCCCCACCTCAGCACACACATTCTCACCTCTTCATTCTGCCTGCTGCGACACATTTTTCTCTTTTGTTTGTTTTTGTTATTTAAAAAGGAGAACACATCAGAGAAGGGTGGCTAACTAATCATAAAAGAAAGCTGCTGCTGCACCCCTGAGTCACTTTTCTTTTAATTGGATGTAGCTTTTAAGTGAACTTCAGTGAGTGGATAGAGGGAGGAACAGTACTGTCTGTAATTTGGTTTTCCTTTATAGTGAGCCCTTGTCAGAGCGAAATAAACCTGGTGCAGCTCACCGACCGGGCAACCTTTCTCTGCAAACCATTGCACCCCAGCAAGAGAGCCTTCTCTGTCATCTGATGTTCCACTCTACTTAAAACAGAGCAAGAGGGTAGGGTGGAGCGTGGGGTGTAGGGAAAAAGAGAGAGGGGGAGAGAGAGAGAGAGAGAGAGAGATGGAGAGAGAAGCCATGGCCCCGCTATCATCATTTTATTTTGATTTTTTTTCCATCCCATTCTTTAATCCCTCTGATGAAGTCTGGACAGGCAGAGGCATGCTCTCGCAGACAGCAATTTCACTGCACCATATGTGCCTCACACATCGGATGGCAGAGAGAAGAGGGGTCTGTCGGGAGCACAGCCAGGAGAAGGGAGAAGGGAAGAAAATACACAACATGAAATCCAGAATGGGCTGCAGTCGGGGCACACTGATACCCCGTGATGTTTTGTCTTCAGCATCCGCTTATTCTCCTTTAGCACGGTGCCCATCATAAATTTGCCGTTAAAAAAACAAACAAAAAAAAAACATGCAGAAGGAAACATGTGACCAATGACACTCGAACTGTTCTGAAATATCAACACTTACGCAGGTAAACAAATGAGCCAGGTAGTCACACAAAAGGAGCCAGGTACCCACACAAAATGGTGGTAAGCTGTGTGCTGCTTGGCCCCTCCCTGCGCTGAGGATGTGGTGCCGACACCCTGATCATGTGATTAGAGAGGATGGAAAATAGCTCTGCGTCCGCTGTGGTTGCCTTCAGACTTCCCCGGTTTACCGTCCGCCCAGAGGAGATGCCTTTAATTCACTGTGGACGAGCATCGGTGCGAAACGGAGGCACAAATAGAGGGACAACTTGTATTTATGAAGTCACCGACACCACCGTTTTGCAGAAATGCTTCAGATCAGACATGTTTGATCTTATATAAATATATGAATGAATGTGACATCTTTTAGAAATGTAAACAAAACCACATCTTCAGAGAGTGAACTACCCAAATGCATTTGGTTGTAATAGATATTAAGACCCGCATCTTACAGGAGGAGATGCATGTCACTGTAAAGGGGACAGAAGGAAAGGGGAAAAGGGAATAGGGTGGAGGCTAAAATAATTAAATTTAGGTCAATAGACCTTGCTCAGTTACATGCAAGGGGAGATCCATAACCCTGCTTGTTCCTTGATCTGCTTGCATTTTCAGCACACCCTGTGCTGACCAAGCAGGTTGCTCTTTAAATCTCACACTTGCTTCCTATATACATAATATATCCATCTCATATCCTCGGGACCTATTTACTCCCCTGGTGAAATATGTGTAGACCTCAGGAGGGACGAGCTGCATTCGTTCTTCTTTTTAGAAAGGGAGGGGAAGAGAGAGGTGGGAGGATGTTAGTGAGGGTGGGTAGGTGGGTTGTGGGGGGCAGAAGGTTACACTTAAGCTCTGATTGGGTAATATGTAATTAAGGCTGCATTTGGCAGCTTTCAATTTTAGGTGAGAATTGAAGGAGAATTAGAGTGACTGTGTCTATTACTAAGCTCACCTGAGAGCTCAGGAGCATGTATCAGCTCTCTGAAGCTCAGTCCTGTCTTATAGATTACTCCACAATGGGCTGGCCGGGCTCACTGACATTGAGATGCTGTTAAGATGGGCTGGCATCGTTCAGTGGATTTCAGCGTTTCTGCAGGAGGAAAACAAACCACAGTTAATTTATTTATTTTTGAAGATTTAACTTGTCTATGAAAATGCTTTGATTAAAAGACTTTTACTCACAGAATAGAACACAAAGGTCCCCAGCTGTTTTCAACCAAGCCACTTCTGTGAAACATTCTCCACAGTAACGCATCAGTATCATTGCATCCATGCCGGGTTGGACAGTGGCTCCAGCGAGTCGTTTTAAATGTATTTTAAATGGCAATAATAAGGCCTGCTGAGTGATTGATGCTGTCAGCGTACAGCGTATACCTATGCAACCCTGGGCCCAGCAGGTGTAGATCAGCAGCACATTAGACAGATGGAGGGAAATGTGGCACGCATGCAGCGACGTCTGGGAGAAGAGACATACATCAGCTGTCCCTCAGCTGTGGCAATACAGTGCGTACTTTAGCTCCTGGAAGTGTGGTAAGAGCTCTGCCCAGGAGGATCTGTATAATGCTCTTCATTTGCTGCGGGGAAAACTGAGACATCCCAGGCTATTGATCCAACTATTGACATCATTTGACGGTTCCTTTCAAGCATATTGTTAAGCTGCCAAGTGAGTCACAGTGTGTAGCACTGATCTCTCTGTCATCAAAGCAGCATGTTTGTAATGTAGTCCATGCATATTCAAAGTTAACTCTTGTTCAAAAACACGCTCTGACCCTGATCAGCTTGGCCTTTGCCACTTTTAACCTCTCAGAACCAGGAAAGCCTGCAGCTCTATGATCTCTATCACCCCTCTTTTTTTTCCAACATTGTGGGTCATTATCCTAAATTTCTTTATATCCTGAACTATCAGCAGAAAGAAGTGAAAAAAATATATATATTTTTTTCTATAATTAATTATAGACTTTCAGACATTCAGTGGTGGCGTGAAAATATGAATACTTCATTGAGCAATTTGGCAGTTTCCCTTTCATGCTGTGTCCAGTCACCATTGGGACTGTGGAGGCTGCCCTTGACTTTGAGCCGTTTCCCAGGCTCTTGAGGGCTGCGAGGGGCTCCGAGGGGACAGCTTTGTGTGACGCACGGAGAGCAGATGTTCTTCTGCATTTGTTGTGGCCGGTTTTGGGATGCCCTCTCTGTCCAGACCTGACCCCTGACCCTTTAGGTTGATTAGCATGCTCCTGCAGTTGGGGTCAAACAACAAATCTCACATGCTCAGTGCATCTTTTGAGTCAAGATGGAGAAAAATCTGTGAATAATGTTTTATTAATTTTATATGCTCAGTTTAGTGTATCAGTGTTGTATTTGAGTTTCATCTGAAAATAAAGTTGATTTTGTTTAGTGTGATTTTACCAGTTTCATTAAATTTGCAGAAAGCTTTTTTTTTTTTTTTTGCAAAATAATAAAATGGATTTCCGAAATAGAAATTTAATTTAAATTTAAATTAAATATTTTGTTTTAATTTGTTTTTTTTTGTTTGTTTTTTTTACATTTGGAATAAATTGTATTTAGGCCCATGGCTTTTTTTTTACATTTGGAATAAATTGTATTTAGGCCCATGGCTTTAAATCTTTAAAAAGATGTTGATTTTGTAAAAAAATATATGGTTTTATTTGTTTTTCCATCTTCTCTCTTTATACATATTCATTTCTTACTTTATTTTGTTTCTTTTTCATGTACAGTAAGAAATACTCAGATTGTAACAGTATACAGTCATCATATCATATAACCACATTTTAAAAAATCCAAGCAAGTCTTAGGCCTGCATAAGTTCAGCTTCAGGTTTCAGCGGTACAACATCTTTTAACGTGAGACAGTGTTTGTGTGTACTGCTCTTACTGTATGCATGGTTTGTGAGAACTCATACATGCCATGATGGAGTGTAAGCGATGGGTCCCGGCTGAACTGGGAATATATTACACTGGTCTTAAATAGTCAGGTCATAAATTTACAGTGGCACCTCTATCTCTCAAATGGGGGTCCTCTCCTCTGCTTTTCCTTCCTCTCACCATGTATCGCTCAGTAGTGAGATGTTGTGAAGCTGCTCCCCACTGACCACCTTCAGGCCCCGGGGCTTTCTGTGGGGAATGAGCTACTTGCTGACCACTTCAATAAAATTCAATCATAGGTATCATTTGCAATTCTTGTAACTATGTTCAGACTTTATAATGTGACAGGCTCTGTCAAAATCTAGATTATTGGAATAGAAGTTAAACCAAAAATTTCCTCCAATGGATCATTTGTGAGGGGGTCTAATACTGTTACTGAGAGGTGTGCTGAAAGGATGGAAAGACTTTCAGAATATTGATTCAGGAAAGTTAACTTTCCTTGAGTTTATCAAACTAAATACAGTGTGAAAATATATACAGGAAACTGACTTTGTCGGTGTGGCTGACAGGATGATGTAGGTATTACTTACTGTGGAGTTTGATGCTTACGAATTAACATCATATATTTTTTTTATATGTCTGTTATTCCACGTGAAGCAACTTTGTCACAATACATAATACAAGGTTTTGATTATGAAAAAGCTCGAAATACAGAATCTTTGTCACACATCGTAAAGCACACTCATTAAGTAATTTCACACCTGAGACTAGATTTAAAAGGGTCTTGAAATGTTTGTCAGCCGTTGCTTCCATTGGTCTATATTTTTCTGACCAATTAAATTTAATAACCTCTTTTTTACCTCTTAATGAGAGCCTTATATGTCAGTACTGCTTGCTTGAATGACTAAATGTTGACTGATTCACTATTGACTTTTTAAAAAAAAACTTTTGATTCAGTACAAATGCCAGAAATATGATTGGCCTGCAGCTTTGTTTAGCTGAGCTGTGGCGGCTTTGTATTGTCCCTCCCCTCTGAGACATATTGTAAGGGCTCCGGTTGATTTGACCCCAGCCACATTGTTGACTCTTTCAAGGTAATAGGAAGCATCTTATTGTGTTGTCTGAGGTACGGTGATTACTGCTTTCCCTATGAAAGTTTCTCCAGGATCAAAGACTCTCTCATGCATTAATAAAGGGTGTTTTGTGAGAGTCTTATTAGCTGTAATGTGCCTGTCTGGTAATTCATGTCTGATGGCAGCAAGCGTCAGTTGTAGGCGGAAGAATGAAAGAGCACAGACAGTGTTGTATTTCAATATTGCTGCCTTTTATGGGTACCGGGGCTAAATTTATATTGATCTGAATTTGATAATGATTCTATTAGCTCTATTAAATTTGTATATATTCAAGGGCTCAGTTACACACCGAAACAGAAAAAGAGCCAAAGAAAACAAATTAGTGTGTAAGGGTGGATTGTGTTGCATGTAATATAAGAGGGGACCATTGGTGGAGATCATCAGGAACTGTCAGTGAAGTTAGAAAGGGGAGAGCAAGAGGCCTTGTTTGTGCATGTGTGAGTGTGTAAATATCTGCATCTAAATTGCTTCTGGCTTATTGTAATTAATGCAGATTTAATCAAATATTGACACTAGGTGATAGTGTGTATGTGTGTGCGCATAGGGGTCACAAATGGTTTTGAATATAAAACTATATCCTACAAATAATCATTTAGATTTTTTTTTTTACATTTCTTCTTCTCTGTCTTTATGTTATTTTTTTAAGGTTCACACACTCACCTGCATATTGAATGACACTGTCCCTCCTCTAACACAGACGCTGGTCAGTTTACAGAGGCCACTAGGTTACACTCTTATTAACACACTGACCAATTATTGGCACCTCGCTGACACTGGTCAGCCGTCCTGCCAATACCTGTCTCCTACTATCATGGCCAGACAGAGGTCATTATCAGAGATCTGGGCCACAATGGGGACCTCAGGGACTCCACTATTCACTGGCTCAACAGGCCTATAGCCGAGACAGGTCAGGTCAATGCAACCCCCCCCACCCCTCTCTCCTCCAAGCTCAAACCTCTCTCTGTCTTCCTCCTCTGCCTCTCTCTGCTTCTGTCTCATCGTCTTGTTTTTCTCTCAATGCGTGCCGTAGCTTCTATGAAAGAGTTTACAGGCACACTTCGATATTTTCTTAGTTTCTGGGGATATTTTCTGTCAGTAGATTTACAGCCATGTAGGTTATCAGCACTGAGCGCCTCCGAGCTTTGCCTGTGGCCCCTGCAGTTACAGTTGATGTGGAGGAATCACAACTCAGCCTCAGTGTTTTCATTTCAGCTGGCACCATGAGGCTGATAAATCTTTGGGAAAACACTCATTTAGACAGTATGCATATGGATACGTCCCTCGAAAGTAATGGGCATTGTATACTTAGGGGAATTAACATAGGACATTTTACACAGTCTAAGAAAAATATAATTCATGCATAATTGATTGGTGGCATGATTGCCCGAGTTTACTGTCATTTTTCTGTGGTGAGACAAAGTCTTTCCTCGGGCTGTTTAGCCTAATGGACTTTGGGGATATTTAATTTAGGGCTGTCCAGGAACAGAAATGGAGCTACGGAACTCTCACTCTCTTTTATATAACATGTATAGCTCCCACCACTTAAATGACTCTCATTTAGCATGCAAACCCATGGTCAGAGCCAGTCTAATTGCCTGTCATTTTGATAAACTCTATCAACTTATTTAAATTTGTTGTGCTTCACATCTCAGTTTGAGGTGCAGGTGAGGGGAGTGGTACTATTGGCACCCTTTTATATTTTATATGATTTGATAGACTGAATATTTGGTTAGATGTGTGTTTCATCACAAAAAGTGCCTTTTGGCGACAATTGTCAATGGAAACGAGATGTGACATGAATGGACTGCAAAGACTACAGATATATTGTATTAGCAAATATCCTGTAAGTAAAAAGAAGACACATCTTTCTATTTTTAACCTCCTCCAGTCTTACTTTTGATAAAAGTAAGCTGGGAGCAAACTTGTGTATGTGTGGTTAATGAGTAATATTTTTGTTGAAAAGTAACTCTAATTTGTGCTAACCTAAATGCTGTGATATATTTTAAAATATAATGACGGTAAACTAATGTCTGTGTCTGTATTTGCAGCCATAAGAAATCTTAATAACCCAAAGATTTTAGTTTTAAGAAACATGTAATGATGAACATGTAGCATTATTATTACATTATATGTTACCACCTGAGGTTTAGCTTAAGCCACTGCATATCTAGAGTATTCTGTTTATCTACCTTCTCTGTCTATGGGAGCGAGGCTATTCATTTTTGCCACTGAAACAGAAATACAGCAACATATACATTTTTGATTTTGTCCAGCAGGTTTGTTTGAACCTCTTGGCCATAATAAATACTCACAGTAGGGCTGAAGCAGGTGATGGAGTCTGTCTTTGGTTGATAATGCTGCTACGTGCTTTGAAATAACTAGTGTGTGTTGTGTGGTCTGAATATGTTGGACAAATTGTTTTAGTAATTCATTTTTCTGTACTGGATAAACTCAGGTATTGGTTGGCAAACTCTCCGTCATAAAGAGGGGTGGGTTTAGAAAGATGGGCAACAGAGAGGACAGTCTTGGAAGGTTTTTCCTCAGAGTTATTCATAGCGAGCAGTTGAAGAGTCCAACACGGTGCTGACTGAAAAATAAAAAGATGAAAGTTGCAGAGGACTTGAAACCTCAGCCACTTTCACACCTAAGCACTTTCCGAGCAGCACTTCAGTCGAAGCATACAGCGGGCCTTACAGGACAAGGACGGACTAATAGCCGCGTTCAGCAGCTGGCCCTTTTGCAGCAGGATGGACGGGGTGAACAGAACATGGCCAAGCCCCTAGTCGGCGCTTCATTATCCCTCTGTAACCATCCCCATCAGCAGACACCTCCGCTCCAGCCTGCTGGGCCTGCCGCCGCACCGGCCACTCGCCCGAGACGAAAGGCAATGAACTCCAAAACATGCCGTTCATCTTCCAGATGGAGTGATTTACTGATTTAGCATGGGCTCTGTCCCCCAAGAGCCACTGCACCCATACACCAGCATTCCCCACTCTGCTGAATAAACATTTATATTCTTTAACTTGATGTTCTGATATTATGAAAATAGAAATCAAACAGTCAAAATGCATTTGGAACATTCTGTGCATAACCGACCGATGGAGAAAATAGAGAAAAATGACACAGGGGGAGTAAGTGAGGAAAAATGAATATATCTGCCTGGACTGCGGTGCTCAGAGGGGATTTGAAATTGTACTGGGGAGGGATGGGAGTGGGGGTTTCTCTTTTTCCTGCTGAGCTGTACCAAAGAGGGGAAGGGGCACGGTTATTTTTATTTCCCCTTTTTTTTATTACCTTCCATGAAGGAGAGTTTTTTAGAAGCTGGATTTCACTTTCGTAATTTTCTCATCACTCAGACGCAGCCACCTGTCTCTTCCCAAGATCCCCTTCCTTTGTCTTTTAAATAATAAGCCTACATCCGCATATGAAATGGGGGAAGGAAAATGACCAGGGAGGGGAAGTGGAAGGTGTTAGAGAGGGAGGGAAAGGATGAAAAAGGGGGAGAGAGAAAAAGAATAATAATAATAAAAAAAAAAACAGCCCAGCAATAGAAGACATGGGGGTGGGTACTAAAAGATGAGTGAGGTGACCTTTTTCTCCCTGGCTTGCGTCTGGTCATCAGTAAGCAGCCATTTTTGAGAGGGAAGCCATTTTCTTGCCCCGCTCATTACTGTGTTTTATATTCAGCTGTGTTGGGAGGCGCTGGACACTGTTCAACCCTGCAGTCATGTCAGGCGTCAGTTGAAGGGTGTGCATTATGTCTGTCTGTACGTGTGTGTGTGTGTGTGTAAGGTTCAAGGGAGGGGCTGTGATGGGGAGCTAGGGGCACTCAGGATTAGACAGAAAGACCCCCGGGTTGGAGGCCAGAGCTCAAGTTCATCACTGCAGACAATAGAAAGCCCTTCAGAAAGCAATTGGGCTCACAGTGATATTGGCCCCGTGGACTGCACCACAAAACTCTCCTCTCATCCAGCGCCATCGCAACTGTACATCTGCTCTCCCTTGCCTTCTCCCAGGCCAGTTTGTGTCCCCCTCATGTCACATCATGCACTTTTAATTATTACCCATAAGCACAGCCAAAATGCCACGACAACCACACTTGTTTATTTGTGCTGTTTTTTTTTCGTGCGCAAAAGACAGCCGCTGTTTATCTGGGCATGCGCACCATGTCAGACTGTGCACTATACTACAATACACAGCGTCAGAGTGCAACACACACACACACACACACTACCACCACCACCATTCCTCCTCTCTCCTGTCCTTCTCCCAACCCAACCTCCTCCCTCTTTACACCCCTTCACTAGGACATCTGCTCCCCCAGCGTAGCTGCCATTGTGATGCTCCACACTAACAGGGGTTTTAGCCACTGGTAGTGTGAAATTAAACAGCCACCTCGTCCCTTGATGATAAGTGGCGTCCTGTCTTCATGCTGCGGCTATCTGCTGTCACACAGCACAAGGTCACGCTTTCAAGGGTGAATTAGAGTTCACAAATGTAAAAAAAAAAAAAAAAAAAAAAAAAAAAAAAAAAAAGAACATGAAGGAGAGATAGTCGAAACTATCATGTTTGAACATATTTTGATTTTTATTTTCTGCTTTTTTTTTTTCTTTTGCTGACTGAACCACCATCTGATGCTGTATTGGACGTGAATTTTACACTGCATCACCTCTGCCACGCTGCACCCATGTCCCCTTTTTGTGCCATGTTTTCATGAAAGTGAACATGCATGGGGCTGTCTCATAATGGAAATATAATATTCAGTGTATTTGATGCTCAGGTGAATATTCAGTACATGATAATTGCATATTATTCATAGACCCACAACTAGAGAGGTACACTTCAAAAAAGAAAGAGTCATGGAAGTAATGAAAAGGCTTTTTCCCTTGGCAAATTATCTTTTTGAAATTAATAGTTAATATTTTAGTATTGCTATATATTTTTAATTCACCCTTTGCATTTTTGCAAATATAATGTATCCTTCCACATTCATTTGACTGCACAGCCTTGATGAGTACTTCAAATGTGAATTAAAGCACTCCATTTTAAGAGGAAAATGAGTAATAATTCAGAGATATTAATAATGTATAATAATGCTATTCAGGAAAATTGAAAGTTTAAAAACAGAGGAGAGGAGAGGATTGTTTAGTGGTGTTTTATGGTCACAAGTCGGCAATATGAGAGAGGACATCAGAAGACAGGAGGACAGGTTCACGTATCATTGGTCAGATGCTGTGAGGTTAAGGAGGGCACATGGCTGTTCTGCGAAGGAGGCTACTTTAGCACATAGTTTGAGCATTAATATAAATGAATAAAAATGTACGTGTTTATTATTTTTTTCCTCTGTCTCTTGTGACTTGTAACATGGTGAAGCTGGCAGGGCACAAAGATGCTGCAGACGGACGGAGGTGTGTGGCAGTGTAAGGGTTGGTGAAAGAGGTGTCTGTGTGTTGGGTGGGTGGGTGTGGGGGGGTGTAGAGGTGGCTCTTTATCACTTTCTTTCCCTGTCTCATAAGATATCACTTTCTTCTCCATTCACTTACTCTCTCTCAATTTAAAATGGTTAAGCAAAGGAAATGAAATTCCCTTTTTTTTTCCTCACTAAGGCTTTTAAAAATAATATTAGAAAGTCTCATGATTATGATAGTATTAAAATGATTGAGATGGACTGTTAATGCCAATGGAGTAATTTTCCAGTTCTGCTTAAGCCCTAATAGCAGTGATAGAATGGCCTGGCTGGGCCCTGGGCCACATCATTTCCTTTCGTAGGTACAGTAGATGGGCATCCTGTGGCTGACGACCAAGCTGTTAACAGGCTGTACTGGGAGCAGACAGCTGGAGACCGAATTATATTTCTGTATAATAAACTGAGCGCCACATATTTGTGTATTGTGTAAACAATTAACTTTTAATCTTTTTTGTAGATTTGAAATCGAGCAGTTGTGTTTATTAGTTGTAATGAGCTGATCTTTGTTTGTTTTTTAGGCATATTAAATATGTTTAAGTTCAGCTACGCTGTGGAGAAGAAGGACAATCAGGTATTCAGCAGAGGCCAACGGCCTTCATACTAAATGAGTTTGCTGGATGCTTGTGTGTTCTGTTGTGTTGTTTTGTTTCTCCTGCTGCGGGAGAGAACGAAGGCTGATACTGCTGACAGAGTCTTGGGGGTCCACTCTGCAGTCATGACTCCTGCCTGGCTGCTTGCCCCCATGGGTACACATTGCGGCAGCCTGTTGACCAGCGTGGCAACTCCAGCTTACACAGTCACTTCCAGCCTCCCTCCCCTCTCTGTGTCTGACTCCAGACCTTACTCTTAGCAACCTTTGGCCATTCTCATTCTGTCTTTTTAAAGAGTCTCAAAAGAGCTGTGATCACTCTCATTGTTTATGATTGATTATTCAACTGCTTTTATATCAAGGCACCCACTATAATTCATGGAAAAAAATACAGAATAAGGACTTGTGTCTTTTTTTAAAAATAGTTAAGCATTATAATTTTAGTCGAGGCCACCGTGGAGGTGCTGTTTTTGACACACACACAGGCGTGTCATGGATTTACACATTTTAAATATATTAATAATATACAGTATGCATTTATTGCATCTTGTAAAACTTTCTGCTTCTGAGAAAAACTGAAACAGCGTGCCAAAAGGGCAGAGGGAGTATCAGGGATTTGTTTTAACCTTCTTGAATGTCTATAAATGGTTCAAACAACAGAAAGGCAGATTTTGCCTCTACTTGATATTTCAAAATTTCAATACATTTGTTTTAATTGAATGTCATCTTATTATATCCACTCAGATGATTAATCACATACTAGGTAATCCTATAAATAACTGAAAGGTTTAGATTTTTTTTTATAATACAGATCATCCTTAGGTCTCTTTTAATTACATGGATAATATAATAAATATAAGTAATCTAATTACAAAAAAATTAATTGATCTTAATGAATCTATTTGAAAAAGTGAAGTGTAAATTACTTTTTTAATTATTTCAAGTAAAATGGATGTAGCGTTGTAATTTACTAACTGAACGCTTTTACCAATCTTTTGAAACTGGCTGATGTAGTTTGTAGTTGATAAACACTGTGTAAATTAGTTTTAACAGTGTGGTTTATGAATTTTGTGTAAATCCAATGTTTTAAATTTAATTTTTCAGCACTAGACAATAATGATTCTACAAAGGAGCTGTGTTTTTCACTCTGGAATCTTATTTGTGCTTTTTTACACTTTTTGTGATTGTCTACCTCAATCTCTCACTTCATCTTTCTTTTTCTCTGTCTCTCTCTCTCTCACACACACACACACACACACACACACACACACACACACAAATGCTTTTGATGAAAAAAAATGAGAGGCAGTGTGATTTGGGACAGCTTGGAGAAGCCAGCAGTGATGTCATTAAGTAGCATCCAGGATGATAAGGCAATCCCAGTCACTGAATAAATAAATAAATTAAAATCATATCTTATGTATTCTTTTATCCTCCCTTCAGACCCCGCTATCCCAAATCCTGACCCCGCATCCCTACCCCCTACTGCCCCCAAACACACACACACCACTAATACACCCTTTCGTTGCTGATGTAGCTACCACCGCTACTCCCTTCCCCCTCGTGTCCACCGGCATATCAGGAAAAAAAAAAAAAAATGAATGCAGCTTTGCAATAAATAATGCATTTCACTAATACGCATTCAGGTGGAGTCAGTGCTTTGGCCCCATCTCATGCACGTCCAGAGAGCAGAGAAATATAGAATCCAAGAAGGAAGGCTTTCCTCCTGAAGTGAAAGCGGTGACGGCTCGATAATAGGCTAAAACAACGACCATGAGAGCGAAAGAGTGAGAGAGAGAGAGAGAGAGAGAGAGAGAGAGAGGGAACAGAGGAAGAAGAGAGGGGCCAAGAGAGAGGGAGAGAGTGGCAAGCATATTATAACTCATCCATGTGGATCACCCTAGTAGATTGGGAGCAATCCCTTGTTGAAATTGTCTTCTAAACACTTAGAGAGAAGGAGACAGAACGGAGCAGCCACCCCATCTCAGTGTGCCTGTGTGTGTATTCTCACACTGCCTGCTATCCCAGCCAAGGTAGAGAGACCTCTGACAGACCGCTTGCATGTGTGTGTATTTCACTCCTGCTCTGTGCGTGCGTGAGCGAGCGAGTGTGTGTGTGCGCATGTGTTTGTGCCGTTGCCTATCTTGCCTGAGCCAGCCAGCCAGCTAGTGAGTGTGTGCATGTGTGTGTTTGAGCGAGAGGGAGAGAGAGTGAGAGAGAGAGAGAGTGAGGGAGAGAGAGAGTGAAGATGTGTGTGTGTGTGTGTGTGTGTGTGTGTGTGTAAGGAAGAGGGGGTATTATGCACCCTGGATGTTGCCTCGTGCTTTAAACAGCTGCCTACAAGCCCAGGTAGTGCGCGCCGGCTTCTAAATAAGCAGCACATTCACCGTCCCCTTCAGGACAAGAGGCTAGGCTGCAGAGTGTGAAATCAGACTAATACAGTGGCGTAGGGCTGTGCAGGAGCAGGAAGCAGCTCCTGCATGACTTACTTAGACTAGAGGTTTAGAGGACAAGAACCAGCAGAAGAAAAAGAGGGGATTGGACGTCAGAGAGAAAGGGGAGGAAAAAAAAAAGACAGTAAGGTCAGTAAATCCTTTTTTAATTTCTGCTCTGTGGATTCTTTCTTTCAGTCTACAGTACTTTGAGTACAGTTAGTGTGGAGCTGGGACTGAGGCTGAGGCTGTGACTGCTTTGTTTAGCTGGAGAAAGTATTGATTCTTTGTAAGTTTGTGGGAAGTGTGCTCTTTTTGATCCTGCCAGGTGAGAGCAGATGGAAACACTGGATGTGGGGGGTGCTGGCTTAGAGCGGCCCAACTCTTTACTTTGTGTGTGTGTGTGTGTGTGTGTGTGTGTGTGTGTGTGTGTGTGTGTGTGAGAGAGAGAGAGAGAGAGGGAGGAGGGAGAGAGAGAGAGAGTGTGTAAGGGTGTATAGTGTTCTTGTGTTTACATAACTTTATGCATAGGTGTATAGATTTTGTATACAGTGCAATGTGTACAGCCTTACAGTCTAAAAAGCAAATGTGTTTTAGTTTTGGAGTTTGTACAGTAACAGTCATGTGTGTGTGTGCTCTGTATTAGGAAAGGGGGTGACTGTGCATTTAGGGCAGGGGCAGAGTCGCCGCCCAGTAGCACTGGAGTGGGCCAAATAACTGGAGGACTGGGAGTAAAACAGGTCATGTGGGAACAAAAAAAAGGAAATCACTTTTTCACCCGTTTTCAGTTTGAGGGGACGCGTTAAGAGTAGACGCCATTGACTGACAGTCAGTGTATGCTCCAAACACACCCAACAGTCACTGTGTCATATGGCGACATATTACCCAATGAGAGGGTCGATTCATACAGGTGCAAAAAGAACATGTGACCATAGTACACACATACACACGCACACACAAGATGGTGTCCACTGTTTTCATTACAGAAAGTTCTATTCACAACGATGTTACACTTTTGGAAAACCATTCAAAAAATTCAGAGAAAAAAAAAGTATTTTAAGCATTTGTTTTATGAATATATAAGTGTTTTTTTATGTGGCACAAATCTGGAAATGATTTTATCCAAAAGAAGATTTTGAGCAGGTGCGAAATACTGTGACGAGGTATGGGCATGTGCCAGCATTTAGAAGTGTTTAGCCACACACAAGCACAGGAAAAGTGGAAAAGCCAGGACTACCAAATTGTCAGCAATACTAAAGACATCAACACAAAAATTTCAGCCATCCATCACAGCTGTCGACTTGTTTCTGTGGCGACAGTGATTTATTCTAGGGCTGAAATCCATTTGGACTCTCTCTCTCTCTCTCTCTCTCTCTCTCTCTCTCTCTCTCTCTCCCTCACACACACTAACTAACTCACTTACTCACTTACTCTCTCACACTCACTAACACACACATAAACCCAAATACCATGCACAGCAACTCTCCCAGTGTTAATAAGTGTTGATTTATTTTTTTTTGCTGTTGCAATTATTTGGAGTCGACAAGTGTTGATTGGAGAATTATCTGTCCACTCACAGAGCTGACATGGCTCTTGGGCAGGTGTTCAAAATATCAAATATATTTTACTCTGGTGAGTGTTCATTTGTGCACTTTCTGAGTGGGTTAAAGCCTGATATTTTGGCTATGTTTGAGCTCAAATAATCAGAAGAATCAATGAGTTTACTGACTGGCATTTTTATAAGGGCGATATTCTATATATACAAATTCGATCTACCCTTATTGATATAAATGGGGCAGAACAAAACATTAGAAACACTTCTCAGCATAACACAATACAATTCAACAGCAACACAAACTGCAACCTTCAAAAAGCAAAATCACTGCATCTCTAATTCTGTTTCAGCAGAAACTAAACATTTCAACCTTTCAAAAGAAAGATTTATGGCCCAGCTGATGAATTTTAATGCATTTGATTCAGCTAGATGTACATAATAAAGTGGCAACTTTGTTAGGTACCTCTTGTTGTTTTCCTATCACAAGTTAAAAGTGCATCATACTCCAGTGTTTGTAAGGCGTTGTGCCAAAAACTAGCCATCAAGCCCTCTGCTTCGTGAGATTTTCCTGCCAAACTGAGAATAAAAGACACCAAAATAAAAGAGGATTCAATTCCATAGTTTTCTGTTTGCAGTGAGACTATCATTATAATAAAAGTTTAAATCAGAATATCATGCAATTTTAACTCTCCACTGGTGTCTTAATATCCTCTGCAACACAGTAAACAATATACATAAATGAAGACTGTCACACAGTGATGAACCAGATTCTCTAAGCTCCATAAACCCCACACAGGAAGTAGTAGGTAGGTAAGACTATTTTTGACATGGGTATTAGCCATACAGTGTTTTAGCTACTGTTGTGCCACAAGCACAATAAATGTAGAAACATGAATGAAATCTGATATTTAGAGTGAACTGACAATGTGTGCCCTTCCACATACAGAGTCTGTCTGTGGGAGAGGATGAGGAGCAAAACAGATGCCTGCTACATCGCTGGTTTGCTCCCCTTCTTCATCCCCCTCTTGTTTAATTTCCTCTCCTTTCTCCACAGCTTCTCTGGTATTTTTTCATATGTCAGATGATAACTCGGGTCCTACAGTGTGCAGGAAGATTTATCAGTCAACGCACTGCCCCTAATATCCCCCATCTGCCAGCAAGCACACCCAGTTCCCTAAGCCCGTGCTCTAGCCCTAAGCCTTGGCCCAAGCCCTCTGACTGCACCCTAGGATTGGTGTGTGTGTCTGTGTGCGTGCATGCATGTAAGTTTGCTTGTGCTTGCAGTCACGTGACTCTACGCTTGCTGCTGGCGTGTTGGCTGATGGGTATTTGTGCCACTGCTAAAACATGATGATGCTACCTTTGCAGATGCATGGTCAGGATCTGTCAGCTCTTAATATGTTTGTCTGTCTGCACAGTTATCTTAGATGTTGATCTGAGTTGGCTTGTGTGTATCAGGAGTCAAGTAGAGCAGAGAAGGCTCTGCTGTGTGCTTTGCACTGGTCTGGCCTGTCTATGTCTAGAGGGGCGAGGCTAGCGCTGAGGTTGAGGTCACTCAGGCTCTGGTCAGAGCCAATACTCTGAACAAATCTTAATAGAATGCATCACATGACACTACAGACGAAACATTCAATTATCTGGCTGAGTAAAATCTGTATGATATAACAGGTAGAAATTCATTAGTGAATCAAGATAAATTCAAATGAAGTTGAGATCATTTTAAAGCCAAATACATCACTGATCATTTAAGGATGTATTCATTTATTTACTTATTTACTCTGATCATTACAGCATGTTTACTGTCTCAGTCCAGTTGTAGTGCTGGTTGTCTGAGGCCTGTGTGACTGAGGCTGTCAGTACTTCTGCATAGTGATTGAACTCCAGCTCGGGTCTGGGCCTTGCCATGATAACGTGCCAAATTTAGCTCTGCTCCTAAAATCCTGGATTAATGCCTGCTTTAAAAGCTTAACATGGTCAGCCATTCAAACATGCACTGGACTGACTGGGCTAACTTGGTTGCCTGTTATCTCCTACAGAGTTTTACAAGCACACTATCTGTTGGGGGAGAATTTTTAGCACCATCTCTGCTACTACCAACACTATTGACGTGCAGAACACCTGTGCTTTCTGTAGACCAGTACTGACATGTTATCCTTGGAAATGCTTTTAAAAAAAATGAATTTGTTAATGTTTTTGTAATAAAACTATTTTCTTCTTCTTCAAAAGCAGATCAAACACAAAATACACGGTATAATTTGTTTAATATGAATATATATATATATATATATTTTTTCTTTCATTAAATTTCACCGTCATTTGAATTAATAAATATTTCAAGTTAATAGAATCAGTTACAAGTGGAGGCAAAAACTACAATAATTTTGTACTTTTACAGCTAAAGCAATTTGTCATGTTTGGAATAAAATGATTGATGGTCTGAGGATTTGGAAGCTTGCCAGAAATAAGATGCAAAAATGCAAACCAACAAAAACACTACTTGGTACAGTATAGTATGAACTAAATGTTGTTAGATTTTTGTTTTGTTTTTACATTTATGCATATAAATCAACACAAGTTTGCAACAGCATGCAACACATCTAAGAATTCTATCCTTCTTTCTTCCTACCTTTTTTTTTTCTCATTTATAAAAGCACGTAATATAAACACTGACTGGCACATGCAGCATTTGTTCTTTCAGCTCCTGGCTCCACGAGGTTTCTCTGTATTTTCAAACAATATTTACTCAAAGTATCCATCCTTTTCCATTTTCCTCTGCGTGAAACAGAGTGTATAGTGCAATATAATACACAGTAACACAGGATATTTGAGATGAGTTATTTAAATTCACTTATTTGGTTGTGAGGCTTTTGTTGGCATGTAAGTGCTGGCACGGAAGGAAGTGTGTGTGCATTTTTCCTTCAGTGATACAAACTCCTCTATTGGCTGCTCACAAAGACTGGCACCTGCGCTCCTCCTATAAGATGTCTACCTCAGTGCTGTCAGTGTCGAAGAGCAGCTTGGATTGGATGCCGCCTGCAACTATTTACTGACACTAGGAAGAGCTACATCTGAATAAATGTCACTGCTGCTCTGGACACAATTTTTCTGACTAAAACAGGTGCATCTGTAAGTCTGATTAACATTAAACATGTTCAGAATTCCTGAGACATGAGCAATGTCTAATGGGGATTGTGGAAAATTGCACAGCCTCCAGAAGTCATGAAACCACATCAAGCAGATAGAGAAGCTGATGCCTCCAAGGGATTGGTTTAATTACATTAATGTCCCTGATTTCTGAAATTCTGCTTGACATCCTTGTTGCCTCATTTGTTGTTGTTTTCATATGTGTTTGCATGTTAGGCTTGAGGTCCTTTTGCCTTGAATCTCTAATATCCATCAGGATAAAAATACAATGTAATAACGCTTGCCTGCCTTGAACAGTGTCTGGAGTAAATACGTATGGTCATTCCACATCTTATTACGGCTTATGACTGCAGTCATGTGCATAATCACTTCATGCTTTTCTCATGTGTGAGTAACTTTTGCATCCTCAGCTGTAAGCCTGACCATAGATTGTGCTTTTTCAGCCATGGTGTTTTATCCAGTCGGTCACCCGTGTATACAGAAGGAAGTCTAATTGTTTGTTTTATGATGATAAAGATTTAAAAAAAAAAAAAAGAGTATATAGAGCATAGACAGGTTACTGAAAGCATGATCATGCTGTGGCCTTCACAAGGTTATATTTTCTACAATATCTTATCACAATTTGCTCTCGACTTTATCTTTTTTACTAAATATAATTTCTAATGGTACCACTGGAGAGCATAAGTGCAATTTGGATAAAAAAGCACTTAAAACATGGTATGCTGTAGAGGGAACAGGGTGGTTTGTTGTGTTGTTTAGTTTCACAAACTGAGCTGAATTTTTCCAGAGCAGAATTTCTCATTATGATGTATGGGCGCAGAAAACACCGGAGCGATGATATGTGTTTCATGGTGTGCTGTGTGTAAGTGTAATGATGGTGGGGTTTGGTGCTATGTTGATTCCATCTTGGCTGTTCTGCAATAATTCAGAAGAGGAGGAGGGGCGGAGTGGCGGAGAGACACCATTTTACTCCTCCAATCCCCCTTCGCCACCACTGGAATATAATCCGCTGTCTCCTGACCTTCAAATCATGCAGCGCTGCAGTCATTTCAATTGGCCCGGCCGCCATTAGCGTGAAATGTCCTCTAGCCACTCTGCTTCTGCACATGGAAGATTTCCTTTCTCCCAGCATGGTTTCCCTCTTCTACTTTGCTCCTTCCCTCCATCTCGCATTCTATCCACCATGCCCCCTGAAGCCTGGCTGCGATGGAGGGTGGGAACCTCTTGCACTAAGGAAATGAGCCACCACAGGAGATGCTGTTGGTCAAAAGACAGGATGAAAAACACTCACTCTATTAGACTATGATATGTTTGTGTTGCACTGTGTTCCTTTATATATATATATATATATAATATATATAGATATATATATACTATATATAAAATATAAAATTATAAACAATTTATTGATTTTACAAGCTGATCTCATTTTTTAAATGCTTAAGTGTGTGCATGTACAAATCAAAAGATTTTATTAAGCAGGATGCTAACATACAGTATGATGTACTTTAAATATAAGATATTTTTCTCAGATATTTTGCTGCAACTGCTAAATTGCCTGCATGATTTTTGAAGATACTGAATTCTTTTTTTATAACAATTCATAATCTGATCTGGAAATACTGATTCATAATCATAATCAAGTGCAACCATTGTTGCATCTTTATTTTATTCCATTATTTTCACCCTGGACACACCAAATGCAGCTTTACAGTGTTAAGGACCAACAGCTAGTTTGTGGTCGCAGGGTTCACTGGAGCATGCCCGGGGTAGTTCCCTTGGCCAAGTGCATCCTATCCCGGGAGCGGTCTGAGCCCTCCTTATCATACTGGAAAGAGGGGAGAAGATATACTGACTCGGGCATAGAATCACATGCCAAAGCTCAGCATGTGTTATGTTGCTAGTAGACGGATAGATCAATTATTGAAAGAGGACATATTTGATATGATCTGAATATTAAAAATATATCAGAGGGCAAACAACATTCATGGCTGTCTTCAGATCTGTGCTGAAAGATGTGTGTCAAATCTCCAGAGAGATGCTTTATTCAGGAGGGTCAAGGGGTTCTCTGACTGTTTGATATGATGCGAGAATATTTTTATTTTTATTTTTGTTGTTGATTTATAAAAAGTAGTGTAAAAATGTCAGCCGTACCTTTCAAAATTATGTTTATTATCAGCGTTCCTCATAAATTATTATTCTTCCATATTCATAACGACAGATAAATATCCTATGACCTAGAATTCATCTCACGATAAAACATCATTACACAAACACATATCTCAACATCCTCATGTTTTTCCTGTTTCCAAAAGATTTTCCTGGTTGTGCTCTGAGTGAATTTGGCTCACCCTGTCACTGCTTATTATGTTTCTGGGACAATGACAGCTGGAAATGTGTACTTTTATGTACATATACTGACTGTCTGACTGCGTGTCAGCTTTGAGAAAACGCTGATCCAGGTGCAGTGGGCAAACTGATGAGATTTGTTTACACAGATAGCCATTGTGTCCCCTGGTCTTACATGGGTCCTCATCTGAAACCTTCCCTGAAGTCTATTTCTCCCTACTGGTTGTTATTACACACAGTGTATGTATTTATGATTAATGACCCCACTGGGGTATATCCATAATGCTATGACCTCAAGGTAAAATTGAAATGCATGCACTGGATGTAGAGCATTCTTATATTATTGCCCAATATACTTAGCAGCCATTACATTTGTTGGCACTGGTGAAAATAAAACAGAGAGCTATGAGGTTTCAAATCAACAAGGCCACTCTAAGAAATGGACTTATTGGAATTGCATTAAGTTGATTAGACTGAGAAACGAATACTATTTACAATGGAGCAGTGTTAAACACTCTTGTTTCTCCCAGCTATAGGAGTGCATTGACAGTCAGTCAGCATCAATTAAATCTCCTGATCTGTATATCCTGAGAGGCCGGACTTGTTGTCTTCTAATAAAGCCAGTCTGTGGCAGCAGAATGTTTCATTTCCTCTTGGAGATTGCCCTCAGTAATGCAGAGTGCTTATCATAGTCCTGGAAAAGGACTGGAACAACACAACGTTCTGATGGTTGATACCCAGATCAACCTGAGGGCCAGTGCTCACAGCACTTCTAAGCAGCAGTTGGACCTATTTAGTTGCACTGAAAACCATGGCTGTTTACACAGAAAACCGCTTGCTTTAGTTCAAGTTCATTGTGTGTTTGATTTACATTTTATAATGTACTGTACTTTGTTGAGATATTAGTTATGGTAAAACAATGGTTTTAAGTACATGGTGTTTTGGGAATATTACGAGTATTAGTAGTTACGTGTGTCTGTTTGTGCAGATGAAAATGAAAAATGGGGTCTGGGAAGGACGGGGTTGCGAGGGGGCCAAGCTGTCCCTGGTCATTCATTCTCTCTGCCCCCCCTCCTGTCTAATTAATGGGCCACGTTCATACACGTTATTGCACCAGAGGGTCTGTCACTCATTAATCATGTGACCTTCTGTGGCACAGTTAATGACCTTGGAGGAGTAGATCAGCTGGAGATGGCTGAAGCCGTGGAATTAAATTGTTTCTGGAAGTGGTCATGGTCACATCAGGCACTTTAACAGTCACTCTGCACAGGCCCTCTCCTGTTACACCTCAGTCTGCGTCTCACCCATAGGTCCTGGCAGGCTCTGCCATGAGGAATGACAGGGGAATTTCAGGCACAGGGCTCAGGATTAGAGTAGGCAGGGGATGGAACCAATGTTGAACTCAAATCACTCAGTTATGACTTTATTGGCTGATTTCCTGCATGACCACTGCCCGTCACTCTTCAAATCACTCATAAAAGAACCAGCTTGTGCCAACTTCTTAAAAAACTTCTGTCGTCAAAGTTCTGTTTTGTAGCTCAATATTCAGTGAAGTTTTTCATTGGAGTTTAGTAACTGTATGCTACAACTTTAACGAACCCCTTAAATTTGATCAAATTATTCTTCACAATCAATTAAACATTTATCTGCAAAAGAACAGGTTATTGGAACCTCACAGCAGTCTGACTTTTCTTTCATGCACCTTTGCAAAATGGAGTCATGTTTATGTATTATACTACGCATATCACAGTATCACATGTAGCTGTAATTTAGGTTTGGAATTATTATTTGATTATTGGTCAGATAGATTGATAGATAGGCACAATCAATTTACAGCAACTGTGTTAATCAATTACTCATTTAAATCATTAATTAAGTGTACATGCCATGCTAGATAGAAGACATGGTATCAACATGGGCGGGTAGGTGTATTATATAAAACAGTTTTGATACAGTCAGTGTACATTGACACAGTTCAAGCAGAAGAAAGTCTGACAAGTTTTTAATTTAGACTTGAAAGATTGTACTCTATTGTACCTGCATTTTGATATTGGAGCCACCAATAATAAAATGTCTGCTTTGTGATTCTGGAGGAAGCTTTCTATGTTAACTTACTAATTATAATTTCTAAAAAAAATATGCAATAAATTATATTAATCAAGCCATCAAATACTTTACAGGCCAGAGCAAGAAATCATACTCTTCATTTGTTTTTATTTTTCATTTATTGGCTCTTAGTTTGTTGTCAAAGATGATGCTTGCATTTGAGAAGTCAAGAATGATAATGAAAACTTAAATTTATAGAATGTTGGTTATAACACAATTTGTGCCATCCAGTTTTTAATGAAGCATCGACACTGACTGTAATTCCATGATGTCCTTAAGGTAAATGGAGATAAAGTTGAGTGTTGTCAGTGTCACAGCCAATACTACTACTGTCTCAGCGAATGTTACAACATTAGATGGGAAAAATCAATGGGCTAAAGACAGTATCCTGGGGTACTCCACAGGAGTACATTTATTCTGTTATACGGATTCTACTGTAGGCCAGTTTCTCCATGTGACCACAATGTGATCTACTGTATATGTTTTTCAAAATGTGTTAGAATTAAACATTTAAAAGTGCTTTAATTAAATATATATATATATATATAAGATATATATCTATATATATCTATATATATATATATATTAATTTGTAGCATTTTCAATTTTTTCTTCCAATTCCAAAACTAGTTATTGTTTGATTTATTTATATTAGTTATTACGCGTTCAATCAAAATATAATATGTTATTATGAATATAGCAAAATTCTTTGTAAAGGAAAGGCAAATTAAGAAAACAGGGAGTAAGAGAGGTTATTTACTGCCTCATGACTAAAGCAAGTACAACAATTATACTTCTATTCCTACCATGTTTATAATTAACTATTTTGAGAGAAACAAAATAATTTCACCATGTCTCCAAAGTTTAAATGATGATCACGCTATGGCTGCCACCTCCTTTTCACAATTGCAGCATTAAAATGTTAGCTTTCTTCTCAGTGACATTGAAATGGAGGGATTTTGTTTATCCCCGCCTTTGTTTATTTAACATTTTGCTCAGCGGGGGAGTTTCAGATAGATTGTTTTCAAGACAGTCCCCGCAGACAGCGAGCAAACACTCTACAGCTTCATCAAACAGAACAATCTTCAACTTTCCCCTTCTGCAGTGTGCAGGGAAATGTGACTGAGAGGAACATTATAATGGAATATGATTGAAATGATCGTCATAATTTTTCTGGCTGAGTCTGTAACAATATGCAAGCACTGGTTTTTAGAGGATTTATTTAGAACCATGTGTAAGTCTACCATTACATAGAAAAAAAAAACACACACACAAAAAAACACGGATGAAAACATTTCATTTTGATGTGGAAAACATTTGCGAGTTTTTGTTATTAATGAATTCGCTCGTGTGTGATGAATTCTATATTTTTTTCCATCCTCGCTAAGAAAGCATCAACAGACAATGGGACACATGAAATTCAACCTGAAATACAGAGAGCGAGCTAAAACAAATCTTTGTGAGCTGAAAAGTGAGTTCACCCCTGTATGAAATGAGTTCTGAATTGTGCAAATGTGAGCCAGATGAGTTTTGATGGCAGCCTGGTAACATTTTTATTATTTTTTTCGTTCAAAAGTATATTTTTGGAGTCGAAGTAGTCGAAAATCCATGTCAAAAATGGCATGTTCAGTGTCAGCATACAGATGTCCAGAGCTTGGTGAGGACAGTCATGGACGATTGCAAATGTTCTCATTAAAACACACATAAAATCAAACACACACACACACACACACATACACACACACACACACACACATATATGCTGTACCATTATGCTCTCTCTCTTACCACCCTCTTTCTCTCTCATTGCTGTCTTCCTTCTATCTCTCCTTCCACCAGCTTTCTCCCTGTTGCAAGTGCAGGCTTGATTAATATTTTCCACTGTTCCGTAACCATGGCAATAAGGTCACTGCATATGATACTTAATTGAATCTTCCCAGTGCTTTTGTGTGCATCTCCTGTGTCCGGACAATAAAAATCTTCCACTGATGACTCCAACCCCCTTCCTTTACTCCACTCCCCTCCATCTTTCTTTTCATTTTGTGCCCCATGAATTTATTCATTTGTTTCCTCTGCTATCTCTTTCTTGTACTCCCTTTCTTTCCTGGCCTCTCTCTGACCTAGTCTACCTTGTCCTGTCATAGCAATTTACTCTTTTTCTTTTTCTCAAACATTATTCTCTTGCATGCCTTGTCCTTCAGCAAGGACCAGGATAGCTTCATTGTTATAGCGTAGAGCTAAATTCTTTTTTTTTTTTTTTTTTTTTTTTTTTTTTTTTTTTTTTTTTTGTTTTTGTTTACACCCACCTGCTGCAACAGCACGTCATGACTTATTGCTCTTTAATGGCAGCTCCTCTCTCCATGGCATTTTTTGCCCCTCTCTTGCCTTCTTTGTCTGTATGTTGCTTACTACTTTTCACCCCATGCAGCATTTGCATACTCAAATCAGTCTCAGGCACAATTGTTAAATTGATTTCAAACAACTCTGATGATTCAAGTGGTGAAACAAAAAGCCTGGCAACCAGGAAACCGCCAGGACACAAAGTGAGCCACTGACACAGGGTGCTCTCTGAGCAGGTGTTCTGATTAATGCCTAACAAATTGGGGTCCTCTAAGATCCGGACATAAGTGGGAGACATGTCCCCTCTCCACACAACACATGGACCAACACATAAACACACGCTGACTGAGTCTTTGTTCACGCAAGTATGGAGGCTAATCCATGACAAGAGGGGATACAGGTTCACAGGGAGAAAACACTGGAGTGGATAAAGAGTGGTGGGGTGAAGGGGAGGTGGTGGTCTGTTTTGGAGCTGGCTTTTCAAAACACTATGATAGACATGGAAACTAAATGCATGTTTTATCAATGTTTGATTGCCTTGATTTAGATGTGATAAATTTCCATTTTAAATGTATTTTTTTCAGCTTTGTACATATAATAAGAGAGGAATCAGCCTTTTGAACAATACAAACCGATAAATCATAATATGAGTTTTAGAATCAATAACACATCATTCAAAGAAAAAAAAAGATTATTTTTGCAGTGGTACTTGGCAGGTCATTTTCTGGAAAGGTCAATTTTGTTAATGTTATTACATAGTAAGGGAGTTGTGTTCTGTCCTCTTCTAATAAAAGTGTGACAATGATGTTGAGGCAATCATTAGACTCAAATAAAACAGAGAAAGATAGACTAAGAGACAGGACAGGGGGGAAAAAGTACACATCACATTTGACATATGCACCATAAAATAACCATTAGCAGTTACCTACAATCTGAAGTGACAGTCTATCAATAATGTCACTCTGAAAATAGGACAGGTTTGTTGCTGTCTTTAAATCACCAGGGACTCCATATAGCAGAAAAGCATGCAGATATAGAAAATGCATTAAGACTTGATGTTAATGGGTGTGGTGGGACACCCAGGGGCACAGGAGGACATCGCTCACCTCTCACTAGGTCACGGGCTTGAGACACCTGCCTGGTCTGAGGCTCCATCCCGGAGACATCTCCTATGGTTAAACTTGGCAGCTGATATTATTTAGTAGGTCTATTATTTACAAGACTTACAGATAAAATGCATTTTTATCTCCAAATTTTGAATAAATTGTATTTATTTTAATACAATTTTATGTTTAAATATCTCAAACCCTGAGCCCTTAAAGTTATCTTTATTTTTTTTTAACGTTTTGAGTGGTGTTACGTCTGTAAAATTATATGAATGTATGTTATAAAATGCCCTTTACCATTTATTAGTGTGCAACTTCCAAACCAAACTCAACTCAACCTTACACAATCCCTTTAAGCATACACAAAGCAAACTCTGTCACTTTCAAAGATATGCAAACGCATATTGCACACACACACACACACTCACTGCCTTGCATTCACTAACCGACCCCTTCCTCCCTAATGGGGCATTTGCGTACAATCAAACTTCGTGTTGCATATGAATGGACCTATTAATGAATGGGACATGCACGCAATGTCTGCCAGCTTTGAAAGCCCAGAGCAGAGCACGCTTCTTTTCTATTACCATGTTTAATATGGAAGCACGTGGAGGCTATAGTATGCCCATCTGCTCCTCACACACGCCCCTCAGCCACCCCATTTCTACCATGTGTTGGCGTAACAGGCAGGCATTGTAGCAACAAGTGTCTGCACATTACCACGCTTGCCAGCTCCCCTCACTTGGCAGCGAGCCTGCTAAGCTGCCCGCCCCCTTATGAGAAAAAGACTTGATTGTGCCAGGGGAGAGAGCTTAGGGGGTAGACCGGGAAGAGGGACAAGGAGGGGGATTTGATTTACATACTGCAGTTTAGGCGACACTCATCTGATTTTAAACGGCTCCAAAGCAATTAAGGGTCATTAGTCCTTTTGTTTTCTGTTGTGGCACAATATAGCAGTGATGGCATCTGAGGCGCAGTGCCCCCTGTGGGGGCTGCCTGTGGGAATGTCAGCATTAACAGGGTCTGTCTCCCACCCTTCCTCCCTAGTCATGTCTCCTACTCTACCATTGACACAGCTTTCCTCTGTGTGTAAACAAACACTCAGCCTGGCACTGCAAGGGAAGCCACTTTGGCAAAGACCCAACTTTGGAGTATGCAGCTGGTTCAGGAGGCACAGGCTGCTTATCCTAATTATCCTGATCATGACAACAATTTCTTTCATATGATTTGCAAATTGGCAGCACTCAATTAAATTTGCTTCTGGCAAAGTCGTAATTTCACACAATGGGTAATGTCTCCAACTTAATTTTAGGTCTTATTTTAGTTTTAGCAGCTAAATACAATACAGTACTGTGTGGTGGTGGATGCACTGTAAATCCATGTGATTTGTTAATTAAATCTAAATGCCAATACACTAGACTATTTAACACAAATCATGATTTTGTTTCTCTACACCGATGCAGCAATACTTTATGATTACTTTCTATGCACTGAAGTGAAAATGAAATCATTTAAAAACATCTTCCTGAATATAATAGCACTATGATCAAGCAGCTATTTCACATAAGATATAATGCAGTAAAATAACATTGCCTCAAGGTCAATCGTGCAACTGTAATGAAGGCTGGGATGTATTCTTCAATATGCTTATGTCTGTATTGTCCATTACTCACCTGGCAGGCAGCGCTGTGTTAAGCACCCTTGCTCTTGTGAAAAGGCATCAAAGGCAGCAAAAAGACAGGTATGGTATAGAATGTGAATGTTCACATGTCCATTTGTGTGGCTGTGAGACCCTCCGCAGTTGGTATAGAAAAACACTTACTGCTAATGTAAATAGCAAGGCAGCATAAATCAGGAGCCACGCGCAGCCCGGGAGAATATCGTGTAATAGTTATTGCGAAATGAAGTGGCATTGGGATCAATATCCCACTATATCTCACTCTGGCGTAATGGCGCAGAGGGAAGCTGGAGGCCAAGGGAGTCCGGTCCCTCCACCCCACCATGGGCCTATAAATCTACCTGACCTGCAGCCCGCTTATTAAAGTGCATACGCAATCGGCAGCAGCCATCCAAAAATACAAGCTTACTTACTGACCTGGAGCCAGGGGAATGAATGCCTTTACCTTGTCTAAGGGCAGGGGTTAAAGGCTGATTGAGGCTGTAGCATCATCACACCATACTGTATAGAGAAACAGGGAAGTGTTGGGTTTAACTCAGCATTGATAATACTAATATAATTTAAAATGAAGTCTGAATGTCAACACTGCAGGGAATTCTGTGGATTAATTTCTATTTCTGTTGTCGTAAGCCCAGTATGTTGTATCTAGGTTTTTATGTTCTATTTATTAATGAATTAATTTATCTGTTTGTCTTTTATTCATAGTATCTTGAGGCTTTTCTTTTTCAGCTTGTAATTGTGCTTTCTAAGATGGTCAAAATTAAACTAGACTCTCTTGTTTGCCATGCTGTCAGAGATTATTTCTGAATAAATTAAAGCAGAAAGGAAATTATTTCTTATTAAGATTAATACAGAGATTTTCCCCTTCGAAAATTGTCTGTTCAACTTTAAGTTTGAATTTAATGACCTCACAGCTGCAATTAGTGGAGTTTGCTCATGGTGACTCAATGGTGATTAGCTTGGTATTGTATGTGTTGTTGTATCATTCTCACACTTAAACAGACAATAAGGAACAACAGCACATGCTATGTCCATAGTAGCAGTAAAGAAAAAGCTGTTTTTGAAATGGTTTGTATTTGAGTGGGCAGGATTTTGTTTTGCTCGAGGTCCAAATACTCTTTTTTTCTTTTCTTTTTTTTGCCTGAGCTACTATACTGAAGTCATTTAAATGCAATGGATGTATAGAAGAAGAGTAGTTTATGATTTACATATATACATTTTTTGTTTTCTAAGAAAGAGAAATCTTTCTGGTGGCTTTTATATATTTTGTGTGTAATATGTCTGTGCAGTGTCTTTTTCTTATCCTCAGGTTATAATAAAACTTCATAACAAAGAGCACAGAGCCCACAGACAGAGATGAGTGCAAAATAACAATATGGTGATTATGGCTGTCTATGATTTGCCAGATTATTCAGGTTTTATCCATTCATTCACGAGATTTTCTTGCAAGCTTAGTACAGCCGTGGGGCAGATATTATTGGTCAGTAAGATGGATGTTGGCAAAAGCATATGAATTGTAATTGTAATAAACCAACATGAACAGTGAGACCTGTGGTTCACTTTTATTTTCTTGGAGACAATTGTTTGAAAGATACACAGTACGATTGAAGACTGTGGACAATGATGTACTTCTCTTATGTTTTGCAGGACTGTGAAGGAAGCTGTCTCTGCTTCACTGTTGGTAAGTCCTTTACACATTTTACTTATTTTTACTAGTACAAAAATGTTTAATGCTTTTTACAACATTTGTAACCATAATAATATATTTCAACAAGAACTATTTAAATCTTACAGTCCCGTCACAAATTATCATAAAAAATAAGAAAAAGATGTTGTATTATCAGTGAAGTGTGCAATGATCTCAATCTTTAGAAAATATGAAGTGACATTAAGCAAGCAAGGCTATCTTTATGTGCAATGATGGTTGATTAAATTGTTGTATCTTACTGAAGACTTGTTTATTGATATCTTAGATGCGCATTCCGCATTTTAAATTTCTTATGTCAGAGCTGGATTGATTTTGAGACGAGATGATAATTATATAAATACAAGTTGTTCTTATGAGATAATTTTACGATGGTTTAATATAACTGACAATTCAAGCAATCCTTTCTAATTAGCTGTCTGTATTGAGCAGATGCACTCATCAACACCAGTGATATGGTGTTTTATTTTGTTTAATTCAATAATCTACTCAAGTGTAATTTTATAGTTGTGAAGTGCACTTATGTAATTGCACGTCCATGATCATTTGTTTGATTGCATACACACACAGGCACAGTGGTTCTTTATGGATATGTACATGCACATGAATCTGGATAACCATTACCAGAGTAATTTAATTGTCGACATCTTCATGCTTGCTTACTGTTAGTGAACTTGCCCTATCATTAGCCTCCTCACACACAAACACACACGTCTTCCCCGACCTGCCATTACCCTGACCTTGAACCTAGAAGGAATTAGCAGTTCAGAGAACAAAGGTGACGATGGTTTGGTTTTGTAGATGATAACGGGCTGACTTCTGGGTGGTATGTAAAGAAAACGGATGAGGGCTGGAATAGACTCCAGAGTGCACTACAAAGCTGTTTGTACCACAGGTGATACTCTTAACAAGATCTGATGTGTGGAAATCAGATGTAGATGTGCACCGCAGACTGACCTTTGCCCTCTGTGTGTGAGGATCTGTGACCAGTGGCTGACCCGTAATCCTCTCCTAAATGGTTTGACAATAGAGAGACGTATTGATCTGGTCAGTCTTCGGGCTAAAAGGGTCAAGAGCGTGACACACAAGAGCGTCTGAGTCTGCTTTGTGTCTGCAGGTAGAGTGGTGTTACAATTATTGGGGTTCCACCTTTCCACCACCTGTAGTCAACAGTATGTGTGGATCAGGCTTCTGTTTCAATTCCTGAGACAGACAGGCTTCATACGTCTGTTCCCACGTCACTTGCTTCGCTACATTAATTAGGATTACAATGAGGCTATGTGTAAAAAATTGAAAAAATAACACATTAGAGGTTGTATGACAGGCTCAGGAAATAGCTTCTTTTTCTCTCTAAGACAGCACAAATTGCTTAAAGTAAAGCTTATGCCTGAGAGCTTTGGTAACCTACACCATCTAACCACCACCCCCCCACCCCCAAAAAATAACACATGTCTGCAAACTCCCTCTCAGAGCCCCCAGCTTTCCCCACTGTGTCTGGGCGGTTGCTCTCCTTTGGGCTCACCCAGAGAAGGCTGGCCAGCTCCCACATCTGGCCAGACAGAAGAACAGAGAAAACACTAGGAAATTCTCCTGCCTACCACTAGTTTTCCCTCTTGCACACTGAAACCTTCCCCCTCTGTCTCTTACACTCTCTCTCTCTCTCGGATTCTTTTGGAGTGACCGGTGATAGAGCAACATCTGGAAGGAGCAGCAGTTTTCTTTCCTTGTGTTTTTTTGGGGAGATCTAGGCCCCCGATAATCCGTCTCCCTCCTCATTAAAGGAGCTGAATAAACACAGGCCTCTTCCAGTTGTTCCTATGAATTTCCTCACCAGGCGTCAGGAGACCCGAGCAGGGGCTACTGGATCAAAGCTGCCGGCAGCCCCATGTGTGCCGAGAGTGAGAGTGCGTTCCGGGGTTGGGCCCATTACCTTTCTCCCTGGGAGCCTCGGAGGCCCCTAGGTCACTGGCTGTCAGCTCTTTGGCCCAGGCTCAGCAGAGGAGGAGGAAAGGGGAAAGGAAAGGGAAAAAAAATATGAAAGGAAAGGAAATGAAAAGATAGGATAGGAAAGGAAGGGAAAAGATAGGAAGGAAAAAAGAAAAGTTGACCAGAGGAAATCCACATATACTGTATGAGAAAAGATGTAAAGACAAAACATGAGAGGACAAGAGAAAAGTGGATGGACACAGGCTTGCCAGGTACATAAAAGAGAGCTGCAAAGTGTCAGAGGGTAGTCTCTAGATCAACATGTTTGACTTGAATGACCTTAAACTTTCTTTTTTTTAGTTGTTTTGGTGAACGCTGGTTTCTGTTTTCCACAGTTTTTTGTGTAAAATCCAAATGGCCACTTATGTTAGGCAGTAGGACTAATATACAGTGAGTTCATTCTAAGGCAGAAAGTTGTGCAAAACAAAACACGTTTAAACACCTGTGTAGAAGTCTAATTGCAGGTAACAGAACAAACACATTGTACTAGTTTATGTGTGTACCACTCTAATGCACTGACCCTGGTGTGACATTAATTTTCTAATTCCCTGCACTTCCTGGCAATCAACTTAGAGGGGCAGTGGTTCGCTGGAAAAGTTTGCAGTGGAGGCAATTAAAGGCAGAAATCTAAGCGGTAGCAGCATCAACAGCGGCAGCAAAATCAACGGAGGCAGAAGAGGATGATGCCTTACGCTGTAATTGTTACTCACTTGCCCAGAAAGATGATCGAATTGATCAAATTGCAAAAAATCTGCAATATTAAATGGTCATGTAATTAACTTACCTGCCTACTACCTCCATGATGCAGGGTGCAGATGTGGCTGGAAATGACCACAGTGTGTTTGTATATGTGCACTGTGTTGTGTATGTGCATGTGTGTGTGTGTACAAATGGCCCTGTGGTCGTCATCAGGCTCCCATCAGCCCCTCCATTAGTTACTGAGCTGTGGGTCCGTGCTGGAGCCTACCTGCCCTGAATACAGATTAGGAGACTAGAGTATGGGCAGCAAGCACAATGAAGACAAACAGACATGCACGCACACACTCACAAAAGATGGCATTAACATATTATCTACTTCGACATACAGTGACATATTTTGACACACACTGATAATCAAAGTAATTGCATTTTGCACACCTGAGTGACTGAGATGTTGCATCATATGCATGGAATACAGTAATAGTAAAATCATTAAAAACATTTCCGTGTATTTCGTCTGGCTGATAAAAGCATGCACGTCTGATTACTGCATATCACTGGACACTGACACGCCGACCCCTGTGGAGAGCACTTCATCTGGTGCAGACAGATCATAGCTTACACATTCTGAAATAACGTCACACAGAGCAGAGTACACACACTGGAAGCTCAGCACAAAGGCAAATATGGTTGCATACTTCGCTTCTCCTTCTGGAGCTGCAGACTCATGTGCTCGTGACAGGAAATCTGCAGGCAGTCATTACACCGAGCCAAGCAAACACGCAGCCGCCACGCTCACTGATAATGTTTTCACATGTGCCACTGCTATGTTGGAGGCAAAGGCACGCGTGTGTGTGCACGTGTGTGTGTATATATAGACACACAAACAGAGTTGTACATGTATGTAATGTAATGAATTTATGTGTTTTTATATCAATGTAAAGGGGTTGTTTGAAATCGAACCATGTCAACAGATAAGTCAAGACAGTCAAGATAATAATCACTTTATTTTGTGGACACAAGTTTTTATTATCATTATTATTATTATTATTATTATTATTATTATTATTATTATTATTAATTTATTATTATTATTATTTTAATGCACTTTAGCCTCTCTTGCAATTTCAAAACCAGGCTTTACATATATCACTGAATATTGAAAAAACTGCAGATAATTGTATCCCTGAAATATCACAACTTAAAACTCAAAGAAAATACCTAAGTTACATGTTAAATATTAAAGATGATAATGTTCTAACGTTCTCACCTGTCAAGTTACATCAGGGGAGTTTACGCGAGGCAGTAGAAATCTCATCAGCGATGTTTATGTTTAAAGGGATGTCAGAAAAAGAAGAAGAAGTGGGTGTCCAGGTCGAGTTCAAGGCCGAAGACCATGCAGGGCACTGCCTCGGAGTTCAAGCAGGAGCTGTAGGGCATGAGGTCTGGGGGAAGGGGAGAGGGTGTGTGATGGCTTCTGTGTGTCCCTCTGGCAGTGCAATGGGACCCTTGGGAGACCTGGGTCAGGAGGCCTCCCTTCAGCCCCCCCACCCCACCCGCATTACTGTGCCATTTAAAGCCACCCAGCATCTATTTCCTCCAATAAAAACTAATAACCTTTTCTGTCGGAAATCACGGCAGCTCTTGAGTGCTGGAGCAGAGGCCTGGCTGGATGGCCTGTAATTGCGGTCCAGAAGTCCTCCTTTAGTTTATTTTTTGCAGTGTTTTGGATTTGATTTTTCCCCAGTCCTCTTGGTCCTCTGCGCTTTGCGGCTGATTGCCTGCGCAGTTCGCCCCACACTCAGTAATCAGACAGGAGCTGGAGAGGGGGCAAAACAGCAACTCAAGGACCTTTTATAATTGGGAGGGATTTGGAGGGCAGTTGGACTTTACATTTGGTGTCAGAATAGGTTGTGATGGTGACTGCGCTGTCTGAATAACAGAGGTGACAAAGCCCCCATTGCAGTCAAGTAGTTCATTGTGAGGCAGCTATGAATAGTCTGCATGTATGTCTGCTCTGCTGCTGTCCATTTGTCTTTGTGAGGGTTGTGGCATAATTTTGGAAACCAGCTCAAACAACCATTTACCACACCTTCACGAAGACATTCTTAGAAGTCACACATTTTTGCTACTCCAGCATATTCCCAGATATATTGTGTATGTTACTGAATCATATTCAGTGTCTACCATTTCTTAGAATAAGAAACCCACTTGTTTTGATTTGCACTTTCCACAATTATTAATTGCAGTGATTCATGGATGTTTGCGGTCTCTGTTTACACAGCAGATTGTGATGATTTTAGATGCAGCCCTGTAGAATATACAGTATAGTACGATCTTTACATGCAATACAGAATTAAAATATTTCCTCTTTATGAGACATTTTGTTATTATTATATATATGTCATATATGTAAGATTTCTCATTACAATGCTTTGGAAGAAGTTGTGTGGAAAACCCTCAAACAAGTAAATAATCTACCACTGTAGAGGGTAAAAACATAAAAACAAAAAAAAACCTTGGTAATTGCCATTGCATTATCTGGACCTCAAATAAATCCTTTCAGTGCTTCTTAGCATATTCTTAGCAGGAGATTGACAGTCACTATTTTTTAAGCAGTGACTCTGCTATGTTGTGGCTAAATTATAGAATAATTTGGCACACCCAACAGTGTTAGCTAGCTCTGGGCTAACATTAGGACTGAGGCAAATTCAGATTCAGCTCTGTTCAGGATGCCCTGGGGCTTAGAGCCCAGCTTGTCCAGGACTACAAAAGGTCTGGACTGTAGCCCTAAGCGACTGCAGTGTGAAAAGAATTGTAGTCATATGATTCTCCATCTGTCTTAGGATAATTATACTCTGGTTTATCCAAATTAATTGTGAGAATTAACTAATTAAGATTTACATTCGCCAGATATAGAAAATCATACATAAATGCAATTGGTTAATTGTTATTCATCATATCATGTACAAACTGTACATGATAAAGTCCATCTTCTTTTTTTCTTTATTTTTCCTCTTCCTCCTTCAATATATATTTCATAGGAAGGAAATAGGAAGTCAGTATCAATATGGTAGCCCTCCTCTGCAGCTCATTCAGCAGTAATTAACTATTTGCCCAAAATACATCATAGATTTCACGTCAATCTTTGCGAAATGGTGTAAATGAAACATATCCCAGTACAGAGAAGAGGTCAGTGTGTGTAAGGAAGGATTTTGGAGGCAAAGGACAGCAACATTTAGGAGTGGGTCATACTGTGGAACAAACTCTGTGGTCTAATAAATTGGCCAGTTTTTAATTGCATGTGGAGAAGTGTTTGGGGAGGCAATGCTGCATACTAATTGAAGAGAGCCCTAAGCACTCTCAGGGTCACAGTTTCTGCCTTTGGGTCCATCCATGCACTGCACAGACATACAGATACGGACAGTATGCCCCCCTCTGCTAAAGAGCCACTGGCCCCCAGGGTACAGAGGCCGCAGCCTATAGTCTTGCTTTCTGACAGTACAAACAAATATCAGTGGTCCAACAGAATAGAAATTCTTGCTTTCACATTGCACAAAACTGGATGGGCATATCTTCTCAATGTAAGAGTGGCAGTACTGTCCTTTTTTGTGTTAGTGTCTTTCTGGTGTCTTAGTGTCAGATTAGATGTAATTTTGAGCATTTAGACAAAGTTTCACAAATGCTGATAAGCTGTTGTTATACTATCAGGTAAATCAGTAGGGTTCGTTGCCCTGTTAACAATATAGCATCTAATATTGTAACAATATCTACACATCTCAGTTTAATCTGAGAGCCTATAGGCAAGGTTTTTCAAAAACTTGATCAAATTTTCCGTTACTGTAAATCTTTATCATCTTTCTTAAATTTCAGAGTAGTACAGTCTGGATCAGTTACATGTACAGTAGAGTGTAAGGCATACCTTACTTTAGGCCTCTAAGAAAAGTGTCCCATCTTTAAAGTGGTTTTTCTTATATTGATTTCATAGAACACAAGAATACCCATGAAACCGATTTTGTTGAACAAGATAATGCAATTGTCCTGCACAAAAATGATTTTTATTAAATCTTGAAAAGGTAAAACTACTCTAATTGGCATCGAAGCATCAAAATCCAGCTGAAACACAGAAAACTGCATGAGTACTCGCTGCTCTTAATACTCCCAGTTGTTGTTACAGTATTCTGTGACTGTGTGTAGACTTCACATGCGTGTAGACAAAAACCATATGGTTTTGGTGGTTGTGTGTGCATGTGTATGTTTGTGTGTGTGTGTTAGAATATAAGTGTGAATGCTTGCATTGTCATTTGTACTCTGTGTCTAATGATGGTGACTCACACGCAGATTAGGTCAGATGAGATAAATGTGTTTGCTAGACGTCTCTGTTTAGGTCCTGTCACTTGCAAGGCAATGAACTTGAAACTTAGGGAAATCCAATTGGTGAGTAATACACCATAATGAGCAGATCAATGATAATTATGGAGCCTTCATGTCTAACAAAAGATAGTATTGTGTGTATGCCATACCACTGCTTGTGGCCTGAGCTGAGTTCCTTGAACGTGCTTCTGCATTCATGTTAATGTGTAGATGAGAGAGTGAGCAAGCAGTAGTAGTAGTACTTATGTTGTCATTTTCAGGACATTCATATTTTAAAATTTTAGTTCACACAGTATTATTATTGTTGTTTGTACTGGGCAGGTTCTAGTCTGTTCTGGTGAGGGCTGGCTGTGGCACAAAATATTAATGAAGGTATTGAGGAGATGAGGCTACCACACAAAGTGCTAAAATGAGAGTAACAAGTGGTGATATTTCCCAAGCTGTTCACCAGCCTGTCTAAATAGATGCTGTAAAATGACTCTGCCACAATAACTCAAATTACATTTCTCTACCAACAAAATACGAAGGAATGGGTGGAAATTGAGCTTACCCACAAATAACAAGGCATCTGCACATGCAAAATTACCCGAGAAGTAACAACTCAAATTGGTGTGCAGTAGCAGTTGTAATGAAGCCTTGCTTGATTTTAGCTGATAACTTAGCACTTGTAACCACATAATGTATGTCTGAACTTGAGCTTAAGTGTTGGAGTACTGTATGACTGTGCAGTGAAAATCACCTGTGTGTCTGACCAGAGCTAATTTCACTTTGTGAGTTAGAGGCACCCCGTGTCTGTCTCTATGTGTGCTCCAACGTGTGAGTTGTTTATTATACCGAACAATTTTTCACCACCTGCTAAATGATAATGATAATGACAATAATAATGCTAACACAGGATTTGAAACATTCCAAAGTTGTTTCAAGTGAAAGAATACATATTCAAGCTTGATGGATTATTTGGGGGCTGTACATACAAAAAAGCAACTACGTTTTTTATCTTCATTTTGTAGCATTTAAAAGCAAAATGATTGCAGTTTATATCAAATGCAAAGCAATTCTTTTGTTTCCCTTTTAAAACCTAGTCGAGCGATGAAACCCAGACTATGAAAGACACTGTCACATATGATGAAGCCAAGCCAAGAGCTTACATTGTCTGATAAATGAACCTTTTCCGCTAGCCTTTTTTTTCTGTGTTCTTTCCATGTGTTCCTGTTTTTGTGTTTCAGCGCATTACTGTATGTTTGTGTGCACACTTCCTTAATTGCATTAAGAGGATGACGCACTTTCTTACTCTGTTTAAGCTCACTTTAATTGCCTCTGAATGGTGCGCTAGGGAAGCAGGGACTGACGGCACAATGTGGACATGCAATTAGCTATCTTTCATAAGGCGCTCCGGGGAAAAAGAGAGGGCCCAATTCATAAAGGAATTTCACATACAAGGAAACAAATGCTATTTTGTGTCACTGCTGTGGTGGCATCTTGATGGAATGGCATTTCATTCATTAAAGGATCAGACATTCAGGGAAAGCAAGACAGAGAGATCCAGTCAAAGAGAAAGAAGAGGGACTGTGATAAAAGGGGAAAAAAAATGCAATGGTGTAGCAGGAGACACCAAGATATAGGTGAGGTGCAAATAAAATATGAGAATAGAAAGACTGAAAGAGTAAGCAAGATAGGAGAAGGAGTGAGGAAAGAGTGATGGAGGTAGATCGCAGTGAAGACACATAGAGATATGTGTGCCCTGGTGAATTCTCACTTCAGTTTGGAGAGAGTGCACCATGTGATGGCAAAATGACAGAATGGTTCCAGAAACTGCCGGGCCTGAGCTGTAATTTGAAATTACAGACACATTTTACATATTCCATCCAATTTGACATATTGAGTGGAATGTTAGGGGGGTGCCAAACGTTTTGAAAGCACAGGAGGTAAAACAAATTCAGGATGCTGCCAAAAATTATTTTAAAGGGCAATATTTTGATGTTGATGAAGCAGGCTGTTATAAAACACCCCAACTGCTTCCTTGTTTTGTTCCATGGAAATTTAAATCAAAGGAGAAGTAATGTGACCCCTTTGTCTTATTCTGACATAAACTTTTCACATGCCTTCACTGATCATCATTATGGTTTAGTGATCCATAAAACCTTAAGAATTTATAAATATTAATTTCTTTATATCATTTTTTAGGTAGGGCAGATGCAGATTGACAATAATATTGTAAGTAGCTCTTAAAAGGTGATATTAGTTTATGATCCTTTATCTAGATTAGGACAGGCTCCACATGCATTTTTCATGTGTATAAATTTATAAGTGTAAGACATTAAGTAAATGACGTCATGCATTAGGTTAATGGCATTGTTGCGACACGTATCAGAAGCTTTTAATACCGTACGATTCAATAGGTAGCTCAAACAGCACTACTGATGCTCTCTATCTCCTCCAGCAGCCCCTCCTTTTTCTTCTCCCGCTCCTTGTACTCATTTTTCTATGCTTTTTTTCCCCCTTTTTCATTTTTCTATGCCCCCCACCACCACCATCAACGCCACCCCACCCGCGATACCCCTTCCCCCATCTTGGACAATCTCTCTCTGTCTCTCGCTGTCTCTCCTGTTCCTTCTCTCTCTCTCTCTTTCTCTCTCTGTCTCTCTCTCGCTCTTTCCCTCTCTCTCTCATCCCAACTCCATTCTCCCTATCCCTCCCTCCACTCTTCTTCATTTAATAGTGGACCTCAGAGTGGTTGCCATGTCGACCAGCCGGCATATTACTATGGCAACCAGTCTGAGCGAGACGAGGCTGCTGATTAGGGAGAGATGTCTAGTGTAGCCTGGCCAGCGGAGGGTGGAGAGGGAAAGGGGGAAATGGTGTTGGGGTGCTACAGGGGGGTTGTATATTATAGGTCTGAACATCGTGTGTGTGTGTGTGCACGCATCTCAAAAAAGAATTTGTAGAGGCTGGTCAGTTCTCTAATAGTAAGCCAAAGGACATTTTACTTCAGATTTCAAATCACACTGCTACCTGCAGCAGGCTGGTCTGTCTAGATGTGTCTGATGGTCTTTTGCTTTCTTTAAAAGAATGCTCACCATTGTTACATGGGCTTTTTATGTACAGTGTTGGATTCTTTTGGCTTGAATACACATATGGAAAAACTCTCCTAAATATATAAATGATGAAAAAAGTACATTTCTGTGTGTGTTACAAAGGGACTGCTTTAATGTTTCTCTCAAGCCGTGCAGTGCTAAGTTACTTTGTTTTGGTGGTACATAGACAAACCTGGGCCAGGCTAGAAATGGTGCTCTTATTGTATTTGGGCAGCATCATATCTAGTGTTATGACATGTGAGGGACGGAGCAGACAGAGCTTTTAAAAAGCTTCACCCTCCTCCAAGAACACTAATGAACGCTGTAGAGGATGCCTCAGACCTCCCAGATCCATCAGAGAAACTAATTACAAGATCCAATTAAAGAGAGAGAGGGAGAAGAAGGGAAAGAGAGAAAAGGAGAGAGAGTAGATGGGGAGGTGGGGGGCAGGTCTCGCTTTACCATTGACCCAGCCAAGCCGTCGGCTCATTCAAGACAGTAATTATAGCTTATTTATTATTCATCCTTGAGCTAAATAAGAGCGTGACATTTCAATAACAATAATAAGGGCAGAAAAAAAGGCAGCACAAACTACAGACTTACTAATTGCAGTGCTCAGAGATTAAACGACTGGAAAAATGTTGTTATTTACTTATTCATAACATCTAGACCAGCCATAAGAGCATAGCAATGCACTTCAGTGAAAATGATTCTAAGGGGCTCTCTCATGAGACCTCCTTGGTGGACATAATCCTCTACATAACCAGGATGCCATGCTTCCCTTAACAAGTGTTTTTAGGGGGGTCAGTATCACTAAGGGCTTAATGACTTTCTCTCACTGTTTTATTGTGACCATGACTCATTTCAGCAGATTTTAAACTCTTTGGCTTTTAGCACAGTATGTTCATTCATAGTAATTCACAAAACATGCTCATGGTTTTATGCATTTCTTCATATTGTGATTATCAGTTTATCCGGCTTGTGTAAGGCCTACACTCATCCTCTCATCCTCCTTTTTTTTAAATATATATATATATATATATATACACACCCATCTTCCCACCTCGTCTCCCCTAAGCTGAACTCTGAGGCACCTCATTAAGACTGCCAGCTCTTGGCCTCATTGGCTATGGCAGAGGTGAAGAATATCACATAATCATGAAGTGGAGATGGCATTACACTCATCACAAATTATAGATGAGTTTTACTGTGTGGCAGCAGGCCTGGCAGACTAGTGCTTAACTTAAGTGACTGTTACAGGGGTCTGTAGTCCCCATCCCTCCAATTGGAAGTAACATTTCTTGAGACTATCTGTTCTAACGTCAGGCATTTGTGTATTATATCACACATTACAGGATATTTTCCTTTCTTATGTTATTCTGGCAGCTGCCCTTCCCTTCCTTACATCACAGAGGCTTAGCAAGATCAGAAAACAGCAGCTAAGTTCTGCATGGAGACTTGCGTACAAGATGAGGTGTTCTTTTATCCAAATCAGATCATGACTCCAGCACTTTCTGCTCATTAAACATGGATATCGCTATATTAAAATTCAGTCTAATGAGTATTGGTCATGCTCAAGCCAGGGAAAGTCCATGAACAGAACCCATGACAGTTGTAACTGACTGATTGTTAAATACCACCTTCGAATACATTTGATCAAACAGAGAGGACTTTGTTGTCTTCTGTCATTTACCTGCCAAGAACTAAGAATAACTGTTTTTGATCATGCGATTCTTGTGTTAGGCCTCATCCATTATGGCATTGAGCTGAGAAAGAGAAGGAAGAAAAAAACACCAGAGACAAACAGCAATCTGTGATTTTCTTCCTTTTGATTGTATCTATTTGCATGAATCTGTTCCTCCAAGCCACTCAAGACGTCCTTTAGCTTCACCACTAACAGAGTAATGTATTAATGTATGACAACACAATGCAACACAAGCTTCACCATGTGTCCCATTGCCATAGGGCAACAATACATTGCTCTATACTTTCCCTCTTTCTCCTCTTAATGCCTTTGTCCTTGAATCTCAAAGGGGCCTTGTTAATATACTTGCATTAGGTGAATCATGCAGCAACAGACTGCAGACAGTGTAAATGAATAGTCAATATTTGAAGATATGGTAATGGCATGTTAAAAGACAAATCTGTGCAAATTGGTGTTTTTATTCTTAGAATATTTATTCTATGAGAAGAAGAGTGTGCACCTGTGGTGTGTCCGTTATATTTTACATAAGTGCTGTTGTATACGTACTTGGGCATAGAGACAAACACGCAGAATCTTTGACCTTGCAGAATTGAAAGAAGGGAATAGCAGCCCAGTGACCAATGGGGGGGGGCATCAGAGGGCTAAAAAGCTTCTTCTCTCCTTCTCCTTCTGATTTGCTTCCTCTCCCTCTTCCAATTCTAACCGTGCAGACTCTTCATACCCTCCCTGCGCCTGACAAGAGCAGGAGGGGGAGGTTATACCACTTATCAGCTGATGCGGGACATGTCCTCAGACAGAGCCATTGATTTTATTGATTGATTCATTTGTGGTTTTCCCATACAGTTGGCTGCTTGTAGTTTTTGTCAGGGGGGCTGAGCTTATACACAGAGTTATGGAATTTGGTTTAGGGGCTTCGAAGTATCAGAGGAGGGTCATTGTTGTGACAGAAATAAAAACATTCAGTATCACAGTAATTAAATGTTTCCGTCCCTCTCAAGCAGTCTATGTAACGGCAAACATATAGAACAAGAATTTGTTATGTGCAAAGATGCAAAATACATTCTACTGTGTTAAGAGCTTCACTTTTACCTCTTTCTCATGCAAATAGGGTGGAAACTGTCCATGATTGCTCATACTAGACCATGCTTACTGGATCACAACTGATACACAGACAAACCCATTGGCCTATTGCTCCCTCAACACACTCAAACAAACACATACACAAACACATACACACTGACCAGATCACACCCCCTCGGGGCTGTGGGGCAGTGCTTGAGCGATGTCTCCCCAGGGGGCTGATATTTTATAGTTTGTGTCCATCAGTGCTGTAGCCCAGGGCGCCAGGGTTGACAGTAAGTGCTCTCAACACCGGTGACACTGATTCATCTGAGCTATGACACAGATGAGAGAGAAGGGGGAGGAGGGATGACCAGAAAAGGAGTATAAAACACCTAGAGACCAGGTTACGCTCAAGTATTTTGTTTGAATTATCCTGTCCTGATATTCCATGTTTAAATTGCACACTGTGCTATTAGTGAACGCCATACTATCTTCTCCTTAGTAGTGTTTGGTACATAGTAAGGTATATATCGATATTGACAATAATTATGATTTTTAAAAATTAAATATTGATACTGTGTTAATAATACACAGATGATAATATCTAAATGATCCAGCGTAGTACAAATCATTTTAATTTTCCCACTTTATACTCCAGCATAGTAGGTGGCCATAATGTACCTTGCAGTGTAATTTGTTGCCAAAAAAAGAGACAAAACGCACAATAAAAGTTCAAGTTAAAGTCAAATTTTTATAGCTATCTTCATAATGCTGTCATGAATTCTCTGGCCACACCTAGTCATGCAGTAAGAATTTGATCATGACGGTAGATAGACTAGGCTAGTACATAGCTATGTTCACCACAACACACATGGCTGTTCTATGATATGGCGGTCTACCATGGGCTAGACGAAGCTAGACCAGAGAGATTGGCTTGAGGAAGGGGCTCCAATCTAACATGGCATTTCAATTTCTCATTCCCCCTCATGGCTGTGCTGTGCACTGCTGCACCTCTTCTACATATATATAGGGAGGACGCCTCTGAACCCCAGCCTTCTGGATGCGCATACTAAGCAATCAATGTGTCACCTCTTCCTGACAATCCTATTTTTTTCATATGGGGGCCATGCTCATTTTTTCTTGTCAGCAGAAGGTAATTTGCTGTATTGTGATTCAGTCCTAAAACTTGGTGACGAGGTGTCTGATAAGTCGCTGCCTCCCCTCTGTCCCCCCCACTCCCTCACGACCCCCCTGCATCACCCACAATATGGAAAAACCGAAGCAAGAACCCCAACCCCCATCCTATCTACGCCCAACTGCACCCCCACACCCCTGTCCCTTCTTTCCGCACCAAGCCCAACATAGTTGTATTTGAGGCGGGCTGCTAAATTAGATAAGCGGGGCTGTGGCGCAGCGCCCCTGATTAATAAAAGATGCAGTGCTCCCTGGGGATGGCCCCTCTGAGGGCCGAACAGAATCTACCCACAGACAATGGAGTTTGCTCGCACACAATGAACAGGAAATGGAGAGAATGAACCAATCATGGAAATATAACATTTAAAGTAGAACTAGCCAGTGACCCTCTGTAACATTATGCATGCATCATAATAGATACAAACTAATGTTGGGAGTAAAAAATGAACAAAAATATTAATATATTCATTTATTTAGGACGCCTATCTTGCTATTGACATATGTTGGATAGAACTGCCGATTTCCTGCTGTTTTATGACATTCAGAAAAGCATGTGCAAGTCCTCCACCAGACCTGCTGCAAATTCATGGTCAGTTTCAACAGTGCACATTTAACATAATGGTTATTATGCTTTTATTTTATTTATTTATTTATTTTTAAGTTCAGTTCACTTAATACTCTACAAAAATCTTTAAAAAGTATCTTAAAAAGTGGTAGCATTTTGGGTGGTTTACATTTTTAGAGTGATTTTATAAAAATGAAACATAGTATGAAGTAGTAGCATGTTTTAAATCCCTTTGTTTTCCAGCTTTTTCCCCTGAACATTTTTTATAACCATCTCTGGGTTCTACAAACATGGTGTCTGTGAAGCTTGTGTTTCAATAATTTCACCATTTCATGCTCATATTCAACCAGTAAGTAAATTATTTTGGGAGGGATCTGCTTAATAAAAACTGGATGCAATAGTTTGAACTTGACTGTAATTATTATGGGTACATTTTCACAACGATTTCCAATTCACTTTTCTAAAATCAAATTTAGATTTTTCAATTTATATTAAACAGTAAGGGAAACATATTTGGGAACATCGGGAAGCAGATGAGCGGTGCTAGGTCTCAAGCTAACAGGCTTTATAGTAGTAATGGAACATGTTTGGTTTTGATTGCACAGCAGCTGTATGAGGATTCTCCCTCTATGACAGACTTTCTATGGATATTTCTATGGATAGAAATCTAGAAAATCTGCTGTCTGAAAGGAACATCTGTGTACTTTAACACATTGCTGTGAAAAAATAGTTTCTTAAATGGAGGAGTGTGCCCAGTATACATCTTTTAGAAATGTGTGTGTGACTCATACCTACTGCCTGTTTGCCTCTGTGCGACGGATGTTTTGCTAGTTTTCACACCCACAGCATCATGTTGTTATGTAATTTCAGTCCAACATCAGCTCTGTTCACATTCGTCACCAAATGGCTTTGTTACCAGGATTATATTATCCCTCTCACTACTCATTTTTATAAGACAGGCAGTACCGATCCAGTTGCCTATGGAGACCATTGAAATCAAGGCTGTATAATCATCTGGGTTCTCTTTCCAAATTTATGCTGTAAATTGTGCATTAAAGCTGTTCATTTTAGTACTCACATAATAATACAAAAGCGTCAACTGAAACCTGCTTGCCCAACGCCGACAGACAGGTTTACTAGGCAGACGCAGAGCTACATCAGCAACAAAACAATCAACATGAATCTATTTACACATAGTCTCTTATGTGCGCATGTGCACTCATGCAGCCACACGGCTTTAGCAGACATGTTTTTTCCTCTGCTCCGTGTTGGTGGTATGTGATTGCCACATGGATCATGAACACCAGAGCATTTATCTTTAAATAACCTCCACCCCATGTCGCTATTGAACAATAGCGAGACGCTTCTAATTTTCTGCAAGATAATGGTAGTCATATTGAGATGAAAAAGGTCAAGGGTTGGCTAGTGAGGTTCTGATTGGTTCGGAGCATCCCGCTGCCCCTGGAGATAAAATGGAAAGTGATATTTCATTTATAGCACCACCCTTCTAGACTGCATAGCAATTTTCGATGAGAGCTCTACGAAGAGGCCCAGTTCTGCAATGATTAGAATGCATCTACCAGTCAACAAAACACTAAACACAAAAATGGTTAGTTTGATGTCTTGTATCAGCAGTTTCTTGCTGTTTTCTATGATCAAAGGCCTGTGCTGTATAGTTTCCCTCATGCTGTTGTTAATATGTAGTCAAATCTCACCCACCCCCTCCAACCAGCAAAGATTGATGGGTTTTGTTTATGCATATGTATAAGATGTATATGCAGTTGAACCTGCCTTTGACCTTCATCTTCTCGCATGTGAGCTTCTGTTGTATTCTCTGCACTTTGTGAGCGTTTTAAAATATTAAATACGAAAAAAAAATCTCTTGTAGTAGTACAAGTACATACTGTAAGTTATAACACACCATGCATTGATTCTTCTCAATTCTCAAGCCTCCACATATTATTATTCAAAAGGTGCAGATGTGCTTTATTCTGTGCGTGCTTCGATGGAAATGTGGGGTGATGTTGCTAAAGTGGAGTGGATGAATCTATGCTGACATTAATTTTTTTTTTCATCAGTGTTCTGTGGTAGCCTAGTATTGTTCATTGAATGTAATATTTAATTCATGCTTTGGCCACAATGGTTAAATCACCACTTGCTTGTCTGTGAATGTACTAGGGACCAATACAATAAAAAAACAAAAAGTGACATCTACCATAGAGCCAAGAGGATGCATATAATCATGTAACCAAAGCAATTCACATTGCACCAATCACACAAACCCTGTCTCTTATTAGTGGTGCCCGTGACACTTACAATTTTTTTTAATATATAACATAATTTGCACATTCACATTTTGTGTTATATTATGTAAATTCCCCAAACTTTATAGACCAATAACTAGCATTTATCTGGCATTTCTTTCTTTTGTTTTATCTTGCTTGGCAGATTTTGCATAATGTCTTTGGCCTGGTTTCTACTTTACGTTATTTATTTATTTTTATTATTATTCCAGCCTAAGGGCCAAATGCATCACACATTATCCAGTGACCCAAACTGCATTTCCCAAAGAGCAGTCCAGCCAGTAGGAGTGGCCTGAGCTTGTTGAGGAGACTGCCCTTTAAGGTCATTACAGTGGTCATGTGATAGACCAGCAAGGCCCCCTGGGCCATATGACAAACTGAGCTGCCAGGCCGAGGTGTGTGTCAGGGGTGTTTTTCCACAAAGCATTCTATAAAAGTGTAACTGGGCTGTATTTGCCCTTTCCTCCTACTATGCGTTCAGCCAACAGGCCCCTAAAGATCTCTTAAAAAGTGCTGATCCAAAGAGCTGGGCTGGTGCTCTTGTAATCCTTCTAGCTCTGCTCCACCCCCCACGATCCCACCCTCTGTACCTCCTGCTTCTTCTCTCACATTCCCTCACTGTCTCCTGCTGATGCATTGCTCTGATGTGAGCGACTAGGTGATGGGTTGGAGGGGCTTGTTTGGGCCCCAAGCTAATTACCACACATTAGAGCATGACTAAATAAATCTTAAGTGCCTCTAATTGCTTGGCAGGGAAAACAATAACTGTGGTACTTGCCCAGAGGCTCTGGGGTAGTGAGGGGCTGGGCCGCTAGGGACCAGGGGCCCTGGCACTAGGCCAGCAGAAGACACCAGCACCATCAGTCAACTCCCTCACCCCCTCTGCCTTCATGTTAAAGTCACACACCACTTGGCACTGTCACTACATGCACCATATGCCCCACACCCACCACACACTCCCTGCAGCCCTCACCAGCAAAGAATAAGCCATACATGACAGGCGCAGACAAGCTCAGTCTGTCTGTAGAGCCATCATACATCACTGCATTAATAAACATGAATTAATAATGGCACAATTAGATGGGGTTGTTCTGACATTTACTAGTACAATAATGGTGTTCTCCTCTTTACAACCCCCTTTGGCCTGTACTGGAGCACCATCAGATCTCAGACCTTTAGATATGAGGGCTGGAAGGGGTGAAAATGTCCTGCTCAGTATGTATCTTGGTCACAATAACAAAAAAACACATCCAAGAGATCCATATCAAGATTTCCTTGTGTATGTTTACGGAAAAAAATAGACTGATATATAGACTTTTTAAAACTCAATGTCAATGTCATTATCAGCCTAAACATTCTAGGCTTTTCTCTGTATGTAGTATGTGTACAGGTCTATGTAAGTGTGTGTATGTCATGTATTTGTTTTTGTTTCCTTCTTAGCTTGCATTCTGTCGTGTGTGAAGAAGACACTTGAACAGCCCGTGCTGCCTATCAGATCTCCTGTGGCCAAAAGGTATGTTCAACACAGACGTCCCAGCAGCCCTACCACACTGAATGGGGCATCACAAAGCTTTTCACTGTGCCACAGTACTCACCAAAGATGAGTGGCAAGAACTGCATATGAATGACAGAGGGAATTCAACAATATCTTTCTACTTTCTGAATATTACTTTTCAAACATTCAAACATGTGACTGCGTTTCCAATGAGTCTTCATACAGAGTTGGTAAATGTGAAACTGTGTCCCGCACAAAGAGACTCGGGCAGCACAGTCACTGCACACCACCATATTCTGTCTGATCTTCATAAAAAATAATATACTGTATAAAAATATAAAACATTTATTTTGTTTCATATCATAAAAATCCTAAAAAAAAAAAAAAAGTATTGTGTTATCTGCTTTGATACAAATGAAGTCTTGGGGTTTAGAAGCAGTTTATGTTTGTTTGTAACAGTGCCAGTCGATGTTTTAACACAATATAAGCTAGCCACAGGAATAATTTGCAATATTCAGTCAAAAACCATTAGCATAAATATGTTGGCCAAAAACATTAGCCTGAAACCAGCATACCCATTAAACAATGTAAAGTGATGAAAGCTCGTATAAATTCTTTTTGATTTTTCCCTTTCATTAAAAATCTGCTCCTTCCCTCTTTAATTATATCTTAGAACTTGAAGTTTCATTTCACAAAAAAAATGACAGGGGTGAATAGTGATGTGATCTCAGTGTCACTTGTATCCTCTGCCACTTTCTGATCCCCCCTTTCTCTCCTAAACCAGTAGCTTCTCATTTGCACTGTCACTCTTGTGTTTTACTGCTTTCCCAGGGGACTCATGCGCTTTTGTTAGTTTTTCTGTGAACACACACAGCCTAATTGGTTGATTAGTTCAGGTTGACTGGCCTGTTAATTGAAAAGTAATTTAGATTTGATGTGTCTAATGAAGATCCTAATTTATGGTTTGGCACTCATCCAAGGGTTTGTTTTTGAGAGTAGGAATCAAACAAAAAGGATGAAAGGGAACAAGGAAATGATTCAGTGTCTGAGTGCTGCTTTGATAGCGCATGAATGAAATCTTTGTGTTAGGTGATAGCACTTAAGTGTTTATCACCTTGAAATTAAACTGATGTAGACAATAGTGAGGCACTGATATTTGTTAAATAAAAACATCAAAAATGTAGTATTTGTGTTTAAAACTATGCAGCCCTTTGGTCTGTTTCTCTGTATCTTTTAATGTATTGACCACATATAGTAGTCGTAAATAATACACAAAAAAGAAAACATCATAGAGCCCAACCACTTGTTAAATCATCTGTATCTGGGAATTTAGTATCCATAATGGACACACACTCAATTCAAGATGTCAGTATACCAACTGAGAAGACTGGCAGTCATATTTAACTATTTTACTATGCGAGTCATTGGCTTGAATTTAGCAGTACTTCATTTATGAAACAAATTGATTTTAGACACAGAGTACTTATTGTAGTTAAATCACAGTTATTAAGTATTATTTGTAGTGTTACTGGTTTTCTTTTATCAGCACTAGATTACAATGTCACAGACAGCCATTTTTATAGCCTGTCCTTTCATAGATTTTTAGCCAATTAACTGTGTGCTACAAATTCCACCCAAATAGTTAGTACAAAGATTTCTCTTTAATAAATATAATACTTTGGGTAGCTCAATAACATTGCATTTTACCTATATTTGAGTGCGTTGATGATCACATATTACGGGAACATTTGTTAATATTAGTCCACATCTGATCAAGGTTTCATTAATATGGATCAGATGTCAGACCTGAGACCACTGGATTTTCTCATGTTTTTCTCTTAACATTGTTGAGCTGGAAAAAAGCCTTCTTCAAATGAGAATCTCAGTGAAGTTTATCAGTTAGTGACAGTACGAAAAATGAGTGTTTGCTTTGATGCAATCACACTTGTACTGTGATGTTTACCATCCTCTCTTCACTTAAACACAAATTGCATCTCTGTGGTTACCATTACTTCACACATACACACACACACACACACACACACACACACATATATATACATATGTACTGTATATATATGTATATGCTGTGTCATAGTTCTGCAATCTATATTAATCTATATTGACTTTTGAATAAGCATAGTCTATTTTCACTGGAAATTATCAAATACACTAAAAGAGAAAACACTCATACATGATGATACATGATTCATTCTGAGTTTACCTGATTTGCTTGAGTGTGGTGTGTGGATGGTGGTGAGACAGCTTTAGAGACAATTCAGAACACAGGACGACACAAAAAAAATAAATAAATCAATACATTATCTTTGATAAACATTTGGTTTTGCTCCTGATTTGAAAATAACAAAATCACAGTTTAATTTAAGTGTGTTGGCGACCATCTTGTATCATTTCCTGTCATTCATTTCTTGTAGCAACTGTCAAAACAGTGAACATACACAGTACATTCGTATTGTATTAGTATGTATAGTGGTAGTGGGACACAGCCAAGGATATATACTGCCACACACTTTGCCTTTTTTGTTGCACAATAATGTTTAATTTGTTTAGCAGCTTTTTCACAAAACTGTATGTATTTGCTTCTTCCCCTCGGTAAAGAATATTCTTCCTTTAATTCAACTGCATGTTCACAGAGGAGTGTACATGAGTATAGGCCTTTGATTGTTCCCACATCATGGCTCCTGTGCAAAGTGAGTTCATAAGGTCTTTGCCCACAGTTTAGAGGACCAACCCTCAAATCCACAATTATGCACAAGCAAGTCACATTTAAAATCAATCAATAGAAACTTGATTTCCCTTTAGCATTGGGGGGGATGATCCCAAAAGCCTTTTGACTCCTCCCCCTCCAGAGGAGCTCAGCTTCAGGCCTTGAATCAAGCATTCATTGCTGTTGATTGTTCAGGAGAATTCCAACAAAATTCAAAAAATAATAATGATTAAATCCATTCCAATGAATTTTGAAAAAATGTCCAAAAAAAACCCAACATCCCAAAGCCAGCTTTATCCACACCAGTTCAAACTGACAGTAATCTGTTATTTGCCACAGTTTATGGTCTTGCAGCCATTTTCATCTCTGAGTTTGAAATGAGTTTACTTCCTTCATGACTATTTGTATCCAGGATGCAGGCTATTCCATTCGGGCCGTTGATTTTCTCAGGAATTTCCAGATTTGGTTTTACTGTGGCAGCTGAACTCAGAAGTGGCAGCAGTATGTGCTGGGCCTTCTCTGTCCCATGCAACCTGCACATTTTCGATAGTCCAGATACTTCCGTTGAGTTCTTTTCTACACAAAACATAAAAGATAAAAAATACAATCAGTCATAAATGAAGCAGGATAATTGTTTTTTTTTCCATGCAGAACATCTAACATCCGCTCCCCCTACCTCCCTATACACTCAAACCCTTTGAACCTCATGCAATCATGCACACTTCAGCACATGCAACATTGTACCTGACAGTGCTACATAGCAGGCCAAACTAGTGCAGGCATGAGCAACCTTAGGTGTGGGAATCACCCCCTTTGTTGCACACATAAACATTTCTTCGCACTCTTTCGCCGTCTGTCACTTACCCGCATACTTAAAGCAATAGTCGTTAGTCGCCCTCACCCTCCCTCCCTTAATGAGAAAGCAATTACCATGGGTTTCTCCCCAATCCCAATGGCCTGGCAGCGTTGTCCGAAACCTGCCTCACCACCTGCCTTCAGCTCTGCGTCTGCTTCTCTCTCAGATTCGCCTCTCTTCCCTTGTACCTCTTCTCCCTTTCACTGTGGCTGCAGACTCTCTCTCTTTCTCCATCCTCTCTGCAGCCTCTCTCTTTCGCTCCTCCCATCTCTGAGCTCTAGGCTGCTCTGGGTTTTAGACGGATCACTCTCACAATGGTTGATCAATACAGGTATTGATCCACTGGCAAAATGTTTATAAAATCATTCTGGGCAGCTGCAGTGCAGTGGGGAGGGGAGGCGGGGCGACGAGAGGGCCAGCATGCCATGCCATTCGCCTACGAGAAAGCCCGCACAAACCTGATTGGCTGTCTCTCTACCCGCCTTGCCAGGAAGAGGGCTGGCATAGTCTGCGTTTCTTTGTCATTGTTGCTTGGTATACCACAGCCCTCCCTGACTTACGCTGTTAAACTTTCCAGACCACCAAAGCTGAGTGCAGCAGTTTAACCTTTTCGCTGCTTGACGTTGACTGCTTGCCAAGCGGTGGCACCCGCTTCCTCTCCTTTTACATCAGCCAAGAAATTAATTTGCATAAATTAGCGAGCTGCAGGCAATCCCAGTCTAATGATCCACTGTCATTTCATGTCGCCTTTCTCCCCGATCTTAGCGGGAAAACACTCTTTCTCCTTAATGCCGCCCTGGTGCTTGCCTGTCCACATGCTCACTGTGGGAAATGTGTCACCTCAGAAACCTTGCCGCTGTTTCACAAACACATACCAACACATATACACACCACAGATTTCAGCAGGTGCAAATGTAGGGAAGCTCATAGGCTGGCAATGTGCAGAGGAAGAACTATTCATAGCAGTCCCTGCTGTACTGTCACGAGGGAACAGGGAGCAGTCAGGGGACAGGACTTCCCCCTGGCTCTCATCCTTGCCTCCCTCTGGACTCTCTCATTTTGAAGCTCAACGTAAACGAAGGGACTCCCCTGCAGTCTGTGTTACTCCATTGTGGGAATCATTAGCAACATTAGTAGGAGCACACCAACCACAGCAGGCTGCTGTGCTCTGTCTACAGTGAAAAAACACACTGGGAATGCTACTGACAGGCCAGCTAACGCAAATATTGGAACACTTTAATGCAGTACAACAAAGGTAGCAGATTCAAGTGGCACGGTTTATCAAAGGCTTTGTAATCCTGGGAGGAGCTTTTGCTTATGTCTTGTTGAGTGATGATGTACGAGATGTTTCTTTGCACAGAGAAGATAATTGCAGTGTGGAGCGCAGTGTGGTGTAACTTTTTCCAGAATCCCAATGCTTGTTGAATCAGACTAACATCTGTCAGCCATAAGGCCAGGCAGCCTCTGTGACCTAGAGACAACCTCACCCCTCTGGGGTGTGTGGCTTTGTCTGTCCCCCTCCCTTTTTGGCACCTACCCTAGACCCAGATGCCCAGACACTGGCTCAAACCACAAAGTCTGGGCCTGCACCAGCCCATCTTCTATTAAAGAACCGTGTTAAGCTAATTATGGGAGATGATACATATGACAGTAGCCGTCTAAGTAGTGCATTCATTTAATTAGCTGCAGCAGTTGCTTCTGCTTGGCGCATGGTGGGAAGCAACTCCTGAATTTTCGTTGGCCTCATCCAGTTCACTAAACCTGGAGTCCCAGCAAAATGATCAGCACACATGTCCACACACATTCATACACAGACACATGGCTTCGTAAACACATGTAGGAAGTGTCACTCACACATACACTGGAGAGTGGTAATTACTCTAACACATCCAGAAGTGGCCGCAGCCCATTCATTACCATAACATGTTGTAATGAAGTTTAATCCCTCATCATGTTGTCTGTGGTTGGGGAGTGGTGTGTGGCTGTGATCCTCCACTACTCCAGATGTCTTCCAGACTGTCTCCCTTTAGTGCTGTGCTAGACTGAAGACATGCCATTCAGTATCCCACCTTTAGCTATTTCCTTCTTTTTTATCTCTGCTTTTTTCCCCCTTGTAAATTCATTTTGACCTCATCCGTCTTTGTTTCCTCCCTCCTCCCCGATCCTATTTTTCACCTTCTGTTCCTTCTTCCACACACCCTGCCATCTCTAAGAGAGTGTGTTATTTATTTCATCTGAATGCAGGGGCTCTTTGGTGCATGCTTCTCACAGTAATCAATTTCAGCTCAGACAGCATAGCCAAACAAAGCACTGCACTCATTTCAGCATGGGCATAGATGTAACCCATCTCTCTCATTTTCTCCCTCCTGCTCCTTTATTGGAAGACATTTTGTTCTCACTCTGATGCCATTATGTCAATCACTGCAGACATGCGGTGATGTGTGAATGCAGCTGTTAAATGAGTCATGGCAAGCAATCATCATTAGGGACTAGACAGTTTACATCTGTTAATGTATATGTCACGATTGTTGCATGTGATTGACGTTGTTCAGTGTGTATACATAGAGACGTTTTTGTTTTGACTTTATTGTTCTTAGGATACACGAGTCAGTCATACACGGATACAAGATGATGTACACATGTTGTATCCTCTCTGGATGACAACAGAGTTGTGGACAAGAAGCAGGTTTCTCCCACTGCTGTATGAATGAAAACGGGTCGAGCTGCCAGCGCTCCTGTATCCTTTTCTCTGCCAGCCATCCTCTTTGTACAGCAGTTGAGACCACCAGTTAATGCAGCCGCTAGATTGGCCTCTTCCCCTGCTCTGCTTTTATTGATTTCAGCCAGACACAGAGACAGACAGAAAGAAAGGGCCTTTTCAGGAAGAAGTTAAATGGTCAAGTAGCGGGTGGAGGGTGGCTTTCACCACTTTATTGACGAGGTGGAAAAATGTCACTATTATGGAGGCTCTTGCAGCAGATAGCGAGCTGATTGGATGAGTGCCCCCAGGTCAGAGTGGAGCACGTTCCCCCTGCAGCCAAACGAGAGCAAATAAAAGGGCAGAGGAATCCGCTTGAACTGGAGGTGAGGTTTCTCTCTACCAGGACTCTGTTTAGGCAACATTTCTCTGGGTGTATAAGGGAATGTGCTTGGAATTTGGACCGAGGGCTGATCTCTGGTGGCCTCCTTCCCTCTGAACTCTCTTCTCAAAGCATTCTGGGTTTGCAACATTTTATAGCTCCAGAGACGTCCATCTTTTATATATTACACAAGCCCATGATACGCACAGATGTTGAGCATTGTGATGACCATAGCAAAGGGTGAGAGATGAAGAAATTGATGGACTGAATGTGGCAATCATGCGGATCACACAAAGACGTGTCGCCGTAGATTCAGCCATTTCAAAGGCACCACGATAGAATTTGGCAAAATGGCTGTCTAGGGCCTTACTGGCTTGTGTATGACATGTATGAGTGGTTTGATTCTCAAAAGTTCTGAATGTTTTACGTTTGATGCGCAAAGCAAAGCTTGATGCACGATGATGGGGTATTTGCAAAGACATACTGTGGGTAATGTATGTTAAAATGAAGTTAGGCATTGAATCTGAGTTGTGAGACTCTAAAGGACCCTGACAGAGATAGGGTTGTGAGTCCTGAGAAATGGCTGAGGGTTCAAATACAAGCCACTCTCAGGCCTGGCATTCTGACGTCAATCAGTCTAATTAGCCCAGCACATCATCTGGCTGGCCTCTCCTAGCAGCACAAGACAGACCTCTGGAAAGGTCAGCATGCCACAGCAAAGACAGAGCAGTGCTTAATCAGAGGTGAAATGGTTTCTTTTCCAAATTGATTCCAGTTCAGATCAGACAAGAGTGTCTTGTGTGGAGCCACTTAAAGACTTGAGGCAAAGGCAGCAGGCGCTTTTAAGAGGGCTTTTGAAACAAGACATTAACAAATAAAAACTGTTCTGGTGACATCTGGACCAGGGCCCAAAGAGCAGCGGGCCATATGAAAGATCTGTCTGTCTATGCCTATCTTCATCTCTTTCTGGTCTGTTTTTCTCTATTTTTCTCTCTGTGTATCTCTTTATCTCCTCCTCTGCATGAGGCACATTCACACGTGGACGCACAGACACTCAAATGAACTGAGAAATTCATGCAAAACTCTGCAGGAAACTTTGTCCCTCTACACTGTGAAAATTGCAAAATCTCTTTTTATAATGTTGACACAAAGCAGTACGAAATAAATATTTTGTCTTCTCTCTCGCAAAGTAAACTAAGTACCATTAACACTGGACCCCTGAGGCGTTATATCTTTTTACACCCTCTTTAAAACTCTTTACAACAGTCTTGTCACAACCATGTATACATAGAAGGAAACATCTGAGCTCGCCCACACCCACACACACATCTGCACACTGCACATTCACCAACTCCCTTATGCTGAATGCATAATATATGTAATGAAATAATGTTACCAGTGGGGATGGTTGTGGCTGGGGGATGGAGATGTGTAGTGAATATCAATGTGGCTCCCCCCAGACTCCCTGGTTCAATTGGTGTGATGGTGGGGGGTAAATGAACATGTGGGAGTGGGAGAAGCTTTATCCCTTTGCCCAAAGCTACAGTGAGGAGTCCACACACATAGAGGAGGGGGTTCTTCACTTCATGTGCTCCAGCTGATGGTGTGTCCTCTGTTGTCCCCTGTCTCCCTTGTCCCAGCTGGTACTGAATGGTTGAATTCAGTCCTCTGGCCTGAAGAGAAACTGCTGGCTCCTCCTAATTGCCCCATGATGACTATATACTATAATTTTCATTTAACAAATCCAAGGCATGATGCATTTGTGGCATGTAAACAGATACACAAGTCAGTGGTGGGCAGCGCCACACCACAGACATTAAGTAGAGTTTAGAGTTTAACCTGCTCTGAACTACAGCTTCTCCAGGAAATCTCAATGAAAATCAATGCAGAGACAAATTACATTTTCCCCTGTGCCTCACCTTGACTGACTCAAGTGAGCTCATCTGTTCCATCCTGTCAGAGTGGAGATGCTGTGTCTCTGTCAGACAGTGCTTTGATGTTTTAAACATTACCATTAATAATGTTTTCAGCATCAAAATTAATTGCTTTGCTACTGTGTCCTGCTCTCTTCATCCTAAGCTGAAGCATGCATAAATCAAGACTAACTACCTTTGTCTTGAAATTTTGAGGTCAGGAATTTGGGATGAGACCAAACTTGAATGTGGCCAAGTGGAGTAAGCTCTGTTTGTGTATCTCTCCCTCTCTCCCCCCCTCTCTCTCTCTCTCTCTCTCTCCCTCTCTTGCTCTCTGCTGTGTGTTGCAGCTGCATTACATGAATCTAGTAGATGTAGTGTTTGAAATACTTGTGTTGTTCATATGTTGGAACATCCATCATGTCCTGTATGTTGAAGAATAGTGGAATATGTGAACGTATGTAGCACAAAATATTACTGTGAAGTGCAAAATATATGTGTGAGTTTGTGTAAGGATTTTAGGTACTTTTCCATGACCTCCATTTCAGTCGAATGATGAAATTTGAACAAAGGATGCTGTACGATCAAGAATGTCTGAACTTTTGCCCAAATAGTTAGAATGCCATTCAGACATGGCTACTTTTTTTTTTTTTTTTTTTACAACAAAATTTGAAATATTGGAGCTGTCACTGAGTTAGCTTTGGGATGTCGTTCATTGCAGGATGTGGTGACTTTTGAATTAGTTTGGATTAGACGCTAGAGAAGTATTTTTGTGACTTCCAGATGTTCTGTTATCTATAATTCCCAGCTGTGTTCTGAGAGGTTAAATGAGCTGGAAAGTTTCTGTCCAAGTTCTGTTATACTCATCAAACTCAGGGAAATGTAATTAGTGCCTTTTTGAGTTCACATCGCCTAGCAACTCACTCCTAAATAAACAATAAAAAATTGCCTTCCTTTTTCATTTAGCCACACCTCTTATCTGCCAAGCACCTCCTCTTGAGTGGCTTTGGCCCTACCCAGTCTCTGGGGCCCCGCAATGTGAAGACAGGGTGAGGAATGTGTGAAGCATCCAAGGAAACATGAACTGCTATTTTCCCACAAGTATGAAAAAACAGAGGCCATGGCTGTGGAATCTTTCTGACGCAATCAGCTAGTGGAATGGCTGCTGTACAGTTGGGATTTGGACAGGGGCTCAGGTCAGGGTGTTGTTAAAGCTGTAGTCTTAGGACTTAAAGATCTAAGCTGGACCTGGGTGGGTTAGAGAGCTGCTGACGAGGGTAAAACCTGCCGAACAAAACTGGATGGAAAGATAGCAGAAGGTGCTGGATAGTCCCATTGGGGAGCACTCCATAGTTTCCTGCTATTTCATTTTTAACAGGCATCTGTGGGGCAGCTTATTAATTGTTTGTTGGCCAAACCATCATTAAAAAAACAGACAGCAGGGTGGCTTTTACAGAGATGTGAGAGGGAGCAGAGAGCTGAAACAGGAGAGAGGATCACTGAAGAGGCCCCAGGAGGCCCTCCTAGAGACCCTGATGATTACCACACTACAGTTGCCTCTGTAATTCTTCATACATTAAGACACACGGTTGAAAGGAATTCCCAAACACAAAAACAGAGCAAACTTCAATGAGTCTCTCTTTCTTTCCTGATCTAATTATCGCTGCCCCCATAATCGCTGTTATATTCATCATAGTGCTCAGTATTTATAGGGTCTGTTTTCATCATAGTAATAATGTCACTCTGGAATTCCCATGCAGAGAGCGGGAGAGAGACATACATCACAGACTATATAGAGGAAGCAGCTGGAGAGAGGGCTGGTTCTTGGATTCAGATATCATTTGATGTTAAGGAGGCCACAACAACAGGACTGCTCCACTACTCCCTGCATATGCCTCCTTGTTTTGTCTGGACTTTCCCCTGCCTCTCCACTTTGGAGTCTCTAGATAAACTGGGTTCATCTCGACCCTAACCTCTGATCCTTGTCTGGGTCCTGTAGCTGGCACTGAGCCTGCTTCACTTTCTGAGGCCCCTTCAAGCTTGGGAAGTATACCTTTCTTTCTTTCTTTCTTTCTTTCTTTCTTTCTTTCTTTCTTTCTACGTCCTCTGCAACACACAGCTCAAGTCTGCATCCAGATTACCCCAGACTTCACTCTCCTGTTCCCTTTTTTTTACTCTCCATCTCTCGCTGCCTCCCCCTCCACCCTCCCCCCAACCTACTCCCATTCCAAGGGAGCCCACTGCCTCCTATTCTCTGCCCCCACAATGTTGCTCCCAGTATTTGGGTATATATTTAACACCCACATGTGAGGCCTGGTGAAAGTGCCTGGGGAATGGAAAGGAAAACAAGCATGCCCTCTCTCCCGGCCCTTTAGTGCTGGTCTGCTATAAATACCTCCGGGTGGCGCGCCAGTTCCAGCACCAGTGGCATGGGAACCTTTCTCCCTCCTCTGGTCCATTGCTCGGCCACTCAAGTCCAGTCTGGGAAGGCTTTAGCCAGCGGGCTGGCCTAAAGGGTGGGTGTGTGCAATGTGCTGTATGGCAGTGGTGGTCTTCTTGTGTGTTTTTGTCTGCTTCTCTGAGGAGTGTCCCTGTGTCTTCTCCCTTCTTCCCTTCATGTCATCTCCTTTTTCAAAAGACTTCATGTATAGTGCATTTATGCTGTTTTGCCTTATGAAGATTGTATGAATATGTGCTTTTCAAACTGTTAAAAAAAGAGATCCCCTTTTCTTCACTGCAGTGAAGCGTTTGTTATGTTACTCCCCCAAAAATTGATTTAGACTTTTCAAAGGTTTGTTCTTCACAGTGCTGTCTCCCTGTGTCGATGCACGACAGGCTCAGCTCATATTTTCAGAGTTTGAGGTAATAGTTTTAAACTGACAGACTAAACATCTCTCTCCCCGGCTGTTCCACTTCTACAGAGTAAATAGTTTTATGTGCACAAGCACACACGCACACACACACGCACACACACACACACACACAAACTGCGGGACTGACCTAGTCTAATGATTATTTCTTTTTGGTTTGCTGCGTTGTAAGTTAAAAGATTTGGATGTTGGTTCTCTTAGGACACTTACCTTCTTTCCTCACATGAAAATGTAGGTTAGCTATTATAGTTTTGTACAGTAGATGCAAGGCATCATTTTGCGGTATGCCTCAGACACAGGACATGTAGAGATCTTACAGATTCAGGTATTAATAAATATCACTATTGCCTGCTCTGGTGCCAGTTAAGGAACAGGGACTCGACATCAAAGCTTTTTGTTTGGTCATTTAACATACTGAATCTACAGATTAAATGTCTCTGTTGTTCCTTTTTCTCTCTCACACCTCTTAGCATTCTCCCTATGTCTCTTTTCCTCTCTCTCTCTCTTAATACTCCCCTTTCCTCTCTCCCACCCCTACAAGGCTCACTTGTTATTTTTTCGTACAAGGTCCTGTAATTAAGTTTGACATAAGCACAGGGATTAAATATGCGGTTGAGGAGGGAGAGAAAGGAGCTCTGTTACAATCTCAAGGCCAGCTGTAAAATGGAACCAGATTGCGACACTTGGAGTTGGAAAGTTTGGGAAAGGTGCCGAGACTGGAGCTGTGTTCTACCAACAATGGGATCTGAGTCTTTCTCTAGCTTGAGAGCAGCCAAAATACTACTGAGTCTCCAGCCAAAAGAGCTAATATTAAAAATCCTTAGGCAGAAAACTAACACTCAGTCCGATCCAATGATAATTTCTTTTTCACCTAGAAGACTGCCTTCTCCTTCAGCTAAGCATTAACTATTGTCTGTCCAACCAGATGACTGATACCCTGTCCCCAGCCCAAAAAAGCCTGCTGCCAAGATGACACTATAAAGCAAAATGCTACCTAGTTAACTGCACATTTACAAACTATGAGCATGTTTCTTTTAACAAAAGCCAGCTAATTTGTCTGCCAGTTTATACTTAGTTATCAAACCTAATAAAAAACAAAGTTGATTAAAACCAGCTGGTGACTTCATAACAGAAGTTAAAAAAAAAACAACCTTTAAAAAAACGTGTTCACAGATATGAATCAGAAATTAATCAATAAACAAATAAGTGAAGACAAAAAGAGCAGTCATACCCATAACCACATACTGATAGTAAGAATGGAAAAGTGATTGTAACTCTAAACCATAATGCAGCAGGAAAAACCATTTCACATGCTATCACTCAATCACTGACACCAAATATAGAAATATAGGCTAAGATCAGCCCCCAGTGCACTGAGCGTGTCGATAGGATTTTCTTCTGTTCTGAACTCTGAGAGGTCTCACATGGAACTTTGCATTCTTAAATAACTCTGGCAAAACGCTTTAATCTTAATGAGTCTGAACAGCAAATCTCTCATCTGCAGCAAAAAGGATTAGGAATGCAAAAAAAAAAAAAGAAAAAAAAGACTGCCGTTCCACTTTGATGAATTGTGTTTAGAAAATCCCTGGGCATGAAGTTACCCCAATGAACAAAACGTTAGGCGAGAACGGATGCTTTTAAACAACACAACTTATCTGAGAAAAACAGAACATGCATTTAAGTGAAAGTACAAAAGCAGAGCTGATTCGACTCCTCTGCAAATGATAAAAGTGACTAACTCGTTTCCTCAATCCACTTAGCTACTTTTGGAATCAAACCTGGAGTAGCTTTGCACAAATTACGTGCATTGTGTTTTCAGTGCTTCATCAGTGGCGTGTTTATTTATTCGGCGTGATGCATTCTCCCATTGTCAAGCATAAATAAATGAATTCATAATTTTTTTGCCTCTTGGTGGAAGCACTTGAAATGGGTGATGCAGTGATGAAGAAGGGAGTTGATGAACAGAGACAGTAAAGTGCCAAGAGGTGTTGCTTCCAAAACCACAAAAACTCTGCTGCTTCCTGCATAGTTTGCTGTGGGTTTTCCCATTGCTTAAAGAAGACCAACTTTTACAGCAAGTGTGAAATTGTAGTTAGTTAAGCATGTTATTATGCAGAGGTGTTTATTTGTATTTGATTAATACATTATTGATAATATGTTAATGTAATCCAAAGCAAAGCAGTTCAGCGTTTACTTGATTAATTATTACTCTGTGGTGTAATTTCCCCAAACAGTCTCTCTGAGTGGTAAGGGTTAGAGAAGTAAGCCTCTGGCTAGTTCAGACTGCTCAAACTACAAAGAGCCCTACTGCACTGGGACCTGCTCTTGGTACCCCCTTTCCAGCCCCCCACCCACTACCCCCAATGCCCCCAGGCCTTCAGAAAACTACTCTGGCTGATTTTCGCTGTGTTTATTTGACCTTTCTTTCCAAATCAGCGCTCCCCTTTGTTTCCCGTAATGGACGTAAGAAGGAGATATAGCTGATGCAGGCCAGACATACTATGATCCATATTAATGAGAAAACACCTTCGTGCCAGATATATATCCTCCTGAAATATATGAGCGTAGCGCCAGGGTCTGATTCTTTTTTTTTTCCAAATATGTATACGATTTTCTTCATGCTCAGCACAAGTCTCTGTGTTGCAAAGATGTCAATGTCTTGTATGTGTAGAGTAGTGATAAATATTACTATGCACTTGACCTATATTGATCCCCTAGTAGGATATATACCCACTCCACAATGTTGAGCCTAAACATCTGGTCACCAGAGTGCTTCTTTGAATGACAGATAACATCTGGGAAGTCTGCTGCTATCACAGGAAACAATGTTCCTATCACCCCCTCCCCGCCCCTCTATCTCTCTTCACTCTCTCCCCCTTGTCCCTCTTTCCCCATGTCCTGCTCATAAGCACATCCCTCTCATTGATTTCCCATTAACCCCTTCTGGACTGTGAGTATCTGCCCACCCAGACACACAGACACCAATGGATTGATTACCAACATAATGGCATCACTATGACTGCCCATTCTCATCAGGCTGACCAGGTTGGTCCAACCCATCTCCAACTGTCTGCTGCACTCCACCATCTCTCTCTGGGTTTTCACCGTACCTCTCCCTCTTCCTACTTCACGTTCTTTATCATTTTTCATGTTCTAATCATCCTCTGTCCTCTGCATCTTCCTCCTCCTCCTCTCAGTTCCCTGTTAATATTCACCTGGCATTCAGCCTCTGGTCACACATGTAGAACCACCATCTGAAGGACAGGACTCAATGTTCCTATTTGCTTTCACAATACCATGACAAAACATGAGTGTGTATGCGTGCAGATTTCTCACCATATGATCTTGCAGGTATGTGCTTATTAGTGTCATTGAGGACAGCAGTTTGCAATTCACTTTGGATAGGAGTCTGAGATGAATTGGGGCCTACACATTTATTTAGTTGCATCAAAATAGCAGTGCAACTTTAGCTTCAATTACTGTGAAAACAGACAAACTTTTTAAAGAATCCTTGCCGATGCTATTACAACGTATGAGAAAATTAAACTTGTTTCTGTGTGTGGGTGGCTGTATTGATGTGTGCATATGTTCAGATTTTTTTTTTCTTTTGTTGTTGAACCGACTGTGTGTTAAAATATATACTTACATGAAAGGATGCCATCATATCTGTTTCACTGTGCATTTCCTCCCTCACTTTGGCAACTGCTTTGGCGGCAGAGATAAAGTAAATGTGTGTTTGTTAGGTTGTGTTTGTGAGCCACAACGGAGGCAAGTTAGAAAAAAGCCCTTCATTTAAGCATGGCGTGCCTCCATCAGTCCTAGTCTCTGATGTACAAAGAGCCCAGAGGAAGGAGCTTCACAGCTGTTTGTAAACTATGAGAACAGGAAAGGTCAACAAAGTAATGCAGTGCGTTTTTTGTAACGCATTTTCATCTCTCTCTGTTCCATAGTGAGACAGCAGGGCTGCGCCCTGCCTCAGTAGTACTGGTGCATTTAAATTACTGTTCTTGCCTGGAGAATAATGGTGAAAGCATAACCCCATTGTATTCTTTGATAAACTCTGGAAAATGCATGGTATAAGCTGAGGAAGAGGCGCGGTTTAAGGGCACAATTGCCTTGCAAATCTACCATGGCAAAGTTTTTCTGAGAGAGAGAGAGAGAGAGAGAGAGAGAGAGAGAGAGAGGAAGGAAGAGAGGGGTGAGAAGAAGGGGAAATGTGGAACTGAGGGTTGAGGGAGAAAGAAAAAGGGAGAGGGAGATGGAGGATCCAGCATGTGGGTAGAGTAGGGGGGTCTGTGTTGCAGGGACATGTGTTATCTCTGGGTGCAGAGGTCTTTGTTTGCAGGGCAGAGAGGTATAGATTTCCTCTCCATGTCAGCGCCTTTATTTAGGGCTCAGCACAGAGGGGACAATAGCAAACTAATCCACTACTGAATCAGGATTAATATTCAAGCCGAAAATATTAATTCACAGCCAAAAGGAGGAAATGCAGAATATGTCAAAATGCTCAGACAAATAAAGAACAAAAAAAGCCGAAGATCCTTGACCAAAAAATTCCATACCGAGTCTTTCATATGAGTGCATTATTTTTACTGGGTCCTACAGTCTCATCTGAGCATACTGTTTGATTTCTGTATTAATCTTCATAATGATTTTCTATAGAAGAGCGAGAGCTGGGGGAAGCTGAGGAGCTGCATGTTGTTTTTGGCTATTCTCCTCACTAAGCTCTGGATTTAAGATCTGGATTTGAATATTTATGATAGAAAATAATAGAGGTTATAAAAATAAGTCCCTGCAGAGCTGGGCTGTAAGTTATAGGGGTAAGCAATGCCTCCCACATCAAAGAAGCCTGATGATGTTGGCCAGTTGTCTCATGCCTGTAAAAGCCTATAGCTCCTCAGCCCAGCCCAGCAGAAAGGTTCGGTTGAACAAGTATGATCCAAATGTGTCACTCACTGTAAGAGGGCTCATGAACACCCAAATTTCAGGAAAATTTTAATTATTTAGTTTCGTCTTCCTTCAAAAGAGAAGAGAAAACAAATCTGCCATGGGGGTGAGATCGTTTGACTTGTTTCAAATATAGTTTCACTTGTTTTCAGATTGAAACAAATGACAAGTATTTGTAACTGACAGGTGGATCACTCGTCTAGTTTCAACACAATATCACTTGACCCAAGAAAATGTTTTAAACATGCTTGTTTGCATTTGAAACAAGTGACACTTTGCCTTCCATTTGACAGTTTTTTTTCTTTAATACTTAGATGTTATGATTCAATACCAGGCGTATGACAATGATATTTTGGAGAGCTGTGGAAATGAAATACTCTCTGCTGCTCTTCACTTCAGTGTCTCATGAACAGGGCAGAGCGACCTGTCCCAACAACATGAGGAGTTAACACGGCACGAGCCTGACAGATAAAATGTTTGGTATACACTGATCCTATGCTCGTAATACTGTACAAATAATCTACTGCTGCCAAATCAGTTTAATGCAACACCCCACATCATTTAAATTGAGGCGTCAAACATTTTCCCATCAAGTCACCAGTTGTCTTTTTCTTTTCTTTTTTGTCCCACATCACCATGAAAAATAAAAGGGGCAAAATAAAGTTTTTACACTGGATTAGTACTTATTGTCCAAACAAGAGAGAGTGCATGTCCACAACACACCCCTCTTTCAGAACACACATACTCGCACAAGCACAGTAATCCCACACTAGGGGGTAGAGGCCTGTTGTATACCAGCCTGAAAAAAGCATTGTGATGTTCAAAGGGGCTTCACAGAGACTCTAACCATTGATAAGGTCTAATGTGATGAGGGACTGTAAACTTCATCTTTTATACATGGCAACATAATGTGAAAGGTCAGCTTATCTTAATCCTCAAATCTGCAGCATCCAGGCCTGTGGCCCCAATTCATGAAGTTAAAGAAATAATCTTAGAGTCCATTCTGAAGACGGACCTTATTATCTCCTCCGTGAGGTCCAATCAGAAGATATCATTAGAGTGTACTATGAATGCACTGTAAGGAATGATTATTTCTCTTTTCTAATCGGCCCCAATCATATCATAGAATCAGCTGGACTATGTGCTCGTGGTGAGAAGCTTTATTATGTCCAGTGATTAACCATCAAGCACTGCCTTATCCCTCTTAGACACACAGCACACTGCTGGCCTGCTTTACAGAAGCAGAATGGAAAACGTCACCTTCATCAGCATGGTGCTTACCTGATTTTCCTTACTCTTTAGTTCACTCTGGCCTAATATAGTAAAATACAGCTGTGTATCATCATCTCAAGGATATGAGGATGGTTTTAAGACCAGTCACTCACTCAGGGTCCGCGTAGGGACTAAATTGTGTTGGGTAACAATGGTTATAAAGTAGCACACCATTATGTTTTGTCCCATTCATTGTTTTCCCGTACATCTTTAAATGTGCCTTACCCTGGATTTTTTGTTTGTTAACTTCTTGATCTGTTTCAATCTGTTCCCTTCCGTGACTGCCAACAAAAATTTCGTGTCGACTTAAAAAAGAAGTGACATTGTATCCTTAAATTCCAAACAAATTTGTGGACAGATTACATGCAGAGTTGAGCATTGTGGAGGTGGAAATCGTTACCGTATTTTGTGAATTAATGCAGGTCAAAAAGGTTACTGTCTCAAGACCAAGTTTGGGCAATTTGTTGTTTAGGAATCCTTTGTTCTCAACTGAAAGTGTGTCAAATGTAGACAGATTGTGAAATATTTATTCCTTGACTGCAGATCATATTAGAGTGTTATTGTTTGTTTCGTTTTGTATTCCACCCCTAATTTGCCAGTGGTACAGTTTCTCAGGAAGTCTAGCAAACACACATCAACTTTAACAGAGGTAGACCCAATCCTGTAGCCTTAATTAGAAGGAAATTGTAAACAGACTCATGCCTTTCTTTTACGGATTATCCATACTTTATGACTGAATGTTTGAAGTTATGAGGGATTCTGAATCAGCACTGCTCGAGTGGTGCTCTTATAGGACATTGTTGTCTTCAATTATTTTCAGTTATATTCCCGTCTGTAACAGGCAGGGGATCATTTATTATTTAAAGATGCAATCGTTGCTGTTTATCTGGGATTTTTAAAACCGGGTTATCTTTTTCGCGTAGTTTTTTTGATTAAAGGAACAAAGTGTAATAAAGTGCAGTTTCAAACAGATGCTTGTCTCTCTAGTGCGAGAGCTCATCTGCCATTATTGTGATTTAATATGAACGGTGCCAAGCAGCTGCCGAGAGACAAGATCTAACGAGCATCAGGGATGCTTTAGTATGTACATAAAGGGTCTCACACAGACACAAGCTGGTACAGACACACCACACAAACACACACACACGCACACAGACACACAATACATATTTAGTTGCACATACAGTACACACACACATTTATCCACATGTTGTAGTTAAAGATGGCTGACAGAAAAACCTATAACCTAACCTAATCTATATATTTTTGCATTATTTTTGGATTAATGAATTTCCTTCAGAACAAGTAGTGATGATTTGAAAAAATACTTCATTTAACTTAACCATATTTGGAGCAAACAACAAGAAACCAAATAATTTAAAGCAATGTGAATAACAGTACAGGATGAATTCATACACAGAGATGACTGGTACTCTGTCTGTATCTGTCAGTTTAGAAGACAGCAAGAGGGAACAGATTCTCAAACTGCAGACCCCCGTTCAGTCGAAGTGCAGTTCTGCAGTTCTTCAATATATCTTGCTGCTACATCCTTTATTTCATTACTCAATAAAATTGTCATGCACAGAGCTTCATCCCCCAAGTGCACCCTAAGAATAGAACCTTTTTCCAGGTTTGAACAGCAGTTGTAGTTCAAGTCATGCTGTTACATCTCTCTGTTCTTACACACTTACACATTGTTTTTTTGTTGTTGTTTTTTTTTTTTTAAAGCCCCAAAGTCCCACAGCTCTTGTTGTGTCCCTCTTATCGTCACTAGTATCCACTCGCCCCACCATCACTCTTGTTACTTGCAATACTTAACTTTACACTGAAGCCTTTGCCCCTGAGACCATGGTGTTGGGAGATTAGTCCAGCCTCAACTGAAGCAGACAAACTGCAATCAATACCTGATATAAGCAGTCCGCCAGGGTCAAGCGACCTTGCTGTATGGCACCCACGGCAACTCTAGTAAAGTCCTTATAAATTCTGGGTGACTGACCCTTGACGACCTGGGCAGATAAGGTCAGTCTGGCCAAAGTGACCTAGAGCCAAGAGGCCAGTGTCCAGTCAGTCTGGCTGTCCTATAATGAAGTGGTCAGTATTGCCTTTCTGTCACTCAGCAATTACTGGGAGAGATATGGAGCCATAGATAGGTGCTGAATGCACAAGGAGGCAGTGGCCACAGAATTACATTGACGAGGCAAAAGACCGGTAAAGTGACATGTAAACTACTCTAATATGGACTGGTAATGACTGGGAGCAAGATGGATTGAAAGGAGTCTGGCAACTTCAATAGGACTGCATTATATCTGTGCATACAGCCACGGAAAATACTACTGTAGATTGTATGGTTAATAGCTGCTTTTAAAAAGTCTGAACAAATTATCAACCGTCATGCAGTATAAATACTATTCTGTGTCTCATTTACTGGAGGCGTAATTCTTAACATTATACTGATAATCATACATGCAGTGAACATCCATCATCATCCTACATAATCAACCTAGAGACATTGATAGGTGTCCACAATGTTTTAATGACACAGATGTGACTTGCAGAGTGAGAAATGACCAGATAAAAAGACAAACAGACTGACATGCAGAATGAGATAATGCTGGCTACACAAATAGAGGCCTCCGTATGTCACACTGTTGCTCCCATGGCCTGTTGTGCTCCCCGACACAGGTCAGGGGCTAGGAAATCCCTGAAGCCATCCAGCTGCTGCCATCAGAGACTCTCGGCATTCTTCTGTCTGCTAACTATTTAGTTGTCAGTGATTTGGTTAAGTGGAATTGACTTTTATCTGCGGTGTGCTGTGGGGCTGCCACTGGCAATTCAGAATCCCCCTTCCTCAGCCCCTGTCTTAGCCTGGTGTCACATCCAGCACATTGCTATTGGCAGCTGAGCCAGGCCTAATCAATAGCCCAGGTCAGGGATGGCCCGCGGCTCTGCTGTGGGTGGGCTATTGATCCGACACACACACTCCCACAGGTCGCTCTGACAAACCGGGAAGTCGTGGCCTTGGACGGAGTGAGAAAGAGAGACGACAAATTAACAGTGCTGCTTTCTGTCTGCTTTAACTGCTGACAAAACACTGTCATAAAATTATTTATTTATTGATTAGCAAGTGATGTACTGTATACCTTATATTTAAGGTAGCATAAAATGATCATTATTCAAATTGATATTTCAATCAGAAGTGATGTGATTCTGAAAAGCTGAGCACACATTAAAATCAGGACAAAGAGGAAGTGATAAAAACCATTCAGATGAAAGCCCATCATAACCACACAGAACCTCTGCCCCTGTCTGCCTGTCTCTCTTTTTTCTTTTTTTTTTACCTATCTTTCTTTCTCTTTGCCGTGTGGATCCTCTGTTGTCACTCTTTCAGACCTGTGGCCAATGAGCAAGAGTCTAGTTATTTTTGTTGCAGTTTTAAATGTTACTCCCCGAGCACCTTATCAGCACGACAGTAAGAACTCTTGGGAACAATTAAACATTGGCTTTAACTCAAGTCTAACCACAGAGGTAAAAATAATCGCACAAGGTTTCCAAATGGAAGTGGTTTCAAAAGAGCTATTCAGTTATCACAAACTGTCTGCCTCTCCCGTCTGCATTCCCTAACTAAATCTCTGTCGCTGTGGAACTATTGGAACATATGACACGAATATTTACCCAGCATCACAAACCAGGTCCATGTGGAATTCAAAGTCTTTTTTTTTTTTTTTTTTTTTTTGTTTTCAGTGCTGGAATTGACAGTTGAATAAATATGTATTGTCTATGAGACTTTGTCATGTACGGGAGATCCTCTGCAGAACAGACAATTATATATGCTATTACAGGAATACGTCTTGTTCTGGTTACAGGAAAATTAAGTTTCTCCGGAAATCTTTTTCATTTCTCATTTTAAAAGTCTTCAGTGGTACGAGAGGAGAAATTACTCACAGCAGTTCATTTACTATTAAATGTAATCTTGAAAGCATAAGAGGCTTTCCTGCAGTGGTAGCATACAAATAATTAGAGATTAATTTTGTTGGCTCTAAAAACAGCTGATTAATTTTGAAGTCTTGGTGGTATCATACTGCTCTGGTTTGCTTCTCCTGAAAGACATTTATTATGTGTTCAGATTATGTGAACTCTGACAGGACTGCAATGGAACTCTTCCTTTGCTGTGATCATTTCTAACTGTGCACGCACATGTTTCTGACTGTGTTTTTCTTTTTTTCTTTCTTTCTGATTCCAGGTGATGGTGTCATCCTGATTTCTTCTTCTTGTGACCCGGGAGTCCTTAAATCCCAAACTATATAGCTTTGGAAAACCCTGGAAATACCTGGAATTCTAGGAGTACGTCACCAAAACTTCTTAAGGTGCCCAGGCACCAGATCATTAGCTTTACATTCTCCTTTATTATTATTTTTTGCGTGTGTATACAAAGACAAAGACGCAAGTCTGAACATTAGCAATAGCCGCTGGCCATCCACTATTGCTTCAACGAACCTGCTGTGACCAAGAGGGCGTGACCTTTCTGCCTGCTGACTTCAAACAGACACTTGAAAAGAAAACGCAGTCAGAGAGGCTTCCGCGTGGTGGCAACACAGACCAAAAACCCCATCAGGTAAGGCTATGAAGTCCCCCATGCTCCTGCTGTCCAAGCCCGAAGCCCTTTAACTTCTTCATGGCTTTGAAGCCAACTTGTCCCCAGTCTGTGTGTCCCCCCACACAGTTAGCTCGCCTTCAGAGTTTGTGTAAAGGAAAGGCTGGCTGATAAATGTCCCACTTTCATGCTCTGCTCACCTGTTTGTTCCTCTCGGATTAGAGGCTCTGAATACGTTGTGGTTGTTTGGTTGATAGACGCTCTCCCTGGGTTCTTCACTGGGCCTTTGCAGATTTGGCCAATGACCAACCAGAGCTAGAGCAAATGTGCTAGAAACATGACGTGACTTGGCGTGCGTGCACAGGTAGATCACACATGCATGAGCATATTCTCATTAGCTACTATATACAGTATGTCGCACGGTGTGGACATGCAAACATATGCTGTACATGACATAAACCTGCAGACCAACATATAGAAATGTGCAAAAAGAAATGCTCATGTTTTCACATGGATATGAGATGCATTTTATTTATGGTTACACACACTGACACATGTACAGTGTACACTCTACTGTACAATTTCTATAACAGTTATCATTCATGCTGTCAGTAATGAAATGTGTGAATGTTCCAAGACGTGTGTGTTTTTTAGTTTACTGACGGGAGAAAAGTGATTTTCTAGCCGATAAAATGGCACCGCTGTTTGTGTGTTTACAGATGGGTGTCTGTTATATTTAGTACGTGTGTGTGGTGTGTATAAGAATAGATGTAGAGAGTGTGTTTGTACCTTGTATCAGAAATGTGCAGAAAATGGCAGATTTCTGATGCATACATGCATTTTTGGGCTTCATAGCACATAACTGTAAAATGACTGTTTCCATTCAGAGTGACTTTGAAATAGACTCAGTGTCACTCCTCTAGTTTTATTACGGTCTGGTTTCCCTGTTGTTTTGCAGAAGACTGACACATTCTAGTCAGTGATTAAGACTTGATCCCAGGTTATCTGGACTATATCAAAATATTCTGCTTGATAAGGGATTTTATTTTGTTCTCAGCCAATGACCTGGAATCAAAAAGTGCCTGATACTGAGCGTCGTACCTGTGTGGCAAAGCATTTTCCCTTCATCATTCAAAGTATAAAACTGCTAGCTCCTCAGCTACACACAAGTGCATTATTGTTTGCCCTGAAAAGAGGCCCAATTAATATACTATAATAAAAATGTGTTTGTATAATAATTATACTAATAAAGTGAAATAAAGTGACAGCAGCAGGACATACTGAATGAAATGAGTTATGTTGTGAAGCATCTAAAGAGCTTTGTTTGAAAAGTTCAAAGTAATTTTACAAAATTTGGGTCACTGAAATTTAGTACCCAGCAGCAAGTCATTGTTTGTAAAATGAGACTGAAAGAAGAAAAAATAAATAAATAAGCAGTCATTTTTTTTTCTTTCTCCTGCATCTTTAAAGATTATTTTTAGTATGGGGCAAAATAAAACACTTGAAAGCACAAGAAACAATATTTATTGTCATGGAGCTAATTAAGGACGTGATGTGAAATGTATTTTCTGTCTGATTTAGGACCCAAAGGGTCAGCTGCCTCACAATAAGGCAACGATAATACAGCAGGAGTCAGGAGTGGAGAGGGCTCCAGTCTGGAGAGAGCAGCTCCCCTCCCTGGCCTGTGTGCTGATGGAGCTACATTCCTTGCCGAGGGCTCCAGGGCTCCGACACTAGACCTTATTTTTCATGTGGGCTGCACACTGTTCTGCTGCAGTCGGGGTTGCTCCCTTTGTGCTAGCCCTCCCCCTTTTCAGAGAAAAAGACATGCATGATTTCATACATGAAAGATATATGTAATTGGACAGCAGGGCCTATGCGATACATTTACAATTCTAAACAGAATACGTTAAAAACAGTTTCCTCTGTCTCGCCCCCTTTTCTTCCTGGGGAAATGTATTTGCACATATTCAAAAACACAAGATCAAAAAATAGACAAAACACAGGTTATCGTTCTTGTTACATGCTTTATATCTCGTGTGAATGTTCAAATGTGCACAAGCACCGCCAGTGTATTTCACAAATCCACTTTATCAGTGTGTGGCTCAGACAGTTGTGTTGTAGCTTACAGAGAAATACAGTGGACTCTGGCGTGTACTGCAATATATACTTGGAAATGCATGTGTACTGAAACACTCAGAAGGGTAAATCTGAAACCACCTCCACGATCAATGTCTCACTCTTGGGTGGAGAAAATATCAAGTTGGCTATAATATTCATGGTTGCATATGATGGTTTAGTTTACAATTGAAAGTGTATTCCTTATCGCTACTTGACACGTACGTCAAGATTTCTTATTGAATTCAATATAGAAAAAAAGATATAAAAATAGTTCATAATACAACCATGAAAACACAAAACAAAGCCTGATGATTAAACATTGTAGACTGATTCAGCGTGTGGATAATGCTGGTTCTATGTTTGGTTGACATTCTCAAGTGAAACCTAAATCTAGTATCACATTACATTTAAATATATAATTTCGTAGTGAGAAAACAATCTGTTTTCCCTTAATTTCAGACAGAGAAGTTATATTTGTATAACACAATATCATTGTGCACAGATCCGTTTGTTATTGAGGAAGCCTCAATCTATTAGCTCACTGTAACAAAGACATAGTGGGGTATTTTAAATGATTCTTTTACGTCAAAATAGAAAATTAGCAAATTTCAATTGTAATTCAAGTTCAAGGTGAGCAAAAGACCAACTTGATGATTCCAGATTAATTCTCAAGCTGCCGTGAAGTGAATTAATGTGCATCTGTGATCCAATGCACACATTTTAACCTCTAAGCTATGAAAGGGAATATCACATCTCTGTCTGTCATTTGACCACAGGGGGAGTATGACCTTTTGAAATTCAAAGACAATTTTTCATGCTGATATCTTTTTGCCCTTATAAGCAGCAAAACAACTTGCTTAACTGGATTAGATTCAACTGATACAGTACAAGGTTGTAGAGATGTACAACATTACAAAATATTCAGAAACCACATATTTGACAGAAGTGGTATTACACTGTTCCTAATTTCTTCTAATATGATGTCAGCCACACTCATGTGAATGCCTACGTGCATGTTAACACAGTCAAGGGAGGAACATAGCCCCTTTATGGTGCCATGCCTCACTCTCTACAATACCACACTTCCTGTCTCACATGTAGACAGACAGGCAGACAGACAGCCAGGGTAACAATTGAGCTAAACAAAAAGTACAGTATGTGCCTTGCTACATGAATTAGGTGAAGGGTAGTATTTCTGCCACAGGAATGAGGTCAGTCGACTGTTACACATGTGCTGAAATTCATAACACAAAAGCGATCTTGGCAGGCAAACAGGCCATGTGAGCTGGGCGTGCAGGTCGTGAGGATACAGGTGCCATTCTTGAGTGCCAAGTGTTCACGTTCTCCAACTGCCAGCGTGATGGCACTCAGCCATCAACAAAGCGGATTAGAGTTAGACGGATGTTGTACGGATACATTTGACTTGCTGTATACGTCTGCAAGGATACATGCAATAGTAACAACACACAGGTGAAGAGAGCATTCGGTATACGGACTGGTGCTGAGTTCCTGGTTTGAGGTCTTAGCCCACCCCCTCTGTCTGTCATGCAAAAAGTAAACACCTTCACTATTAACTCCCTTAACGAGCTAACACCTAAAAAGGGAACAGCTCCACTAATCGCTTGGTTTTATTGGCGCCAGGAACACTTGAGGCTATAAGGGGTGGGGGGGCTCACCTCCACTGAGGTATTTAAAGCACAGGGGCCAAGCCAGTTGATGGACATGCTTCATGACCCCTACCCTCCCAACTCACCACCCACAGCAAATATGGGTAGGATCACCTGTCACAGAGGCAAAGTTTAAGAGAACATCAGTAATTCTGCCTCAGTTGCTTTGACCAAATGACTTCCACACAACTCCAGGTGGCTTTTGGTTCCAGCAGGCTCCTCTACAGTTTGAACACATGATGAGCTTTGTTGGGTCTGTTTTCTCATCCAAGGTGCTGCACAGATGCTGTCTGTGCATCAGCAGGGCTATTGTGTGGAATAGTGTGATATGAGCTGTTGATCTGCACGCATGTAAAAAATCTTGCACAACGTCTGCATTCACTTCTCTCACTTGTTTGAATAGCAGCCCACTGAGTGCGTGGTTGTTAGCGCGTGAATGTCTGAAGTAACCGGGTCCATGTCACTGTCAAACACTGAAAAGCCACTGGGTGTGCTGCCAATTTATTCATTGTAGTCATGCTGTCCTTTTACATTTTATGACTATTCATCATTATTCGTTCATTTGCAACATCGTTGTCCACATGTTAACACTGGTCTGAACTGTGCAACTCATTATGTCGGATTCGTTTTCCAATAATGAGAAAATGGGTGCGTAATTTTGCGCATTGTTATGCGTTATTTAAAACTCCCGTTGCATTTTTATTTCTGCAAATTTTTATCACAAACTTGGAGTTATTCCTGTTGTTTGACCTCGGCTATGTACTGCAGATAGATGATGTTGAGGCATCCAGAAGCTGTGTGTGATGCAGGATTTGGATTTGACCCCTGGCGATAATCCTTAGATCTGTATTTGCCTTCTGTGTCGCTTCCACCTGTCATCTTTCATCTCATCGTGTTGTTCGAGGGGGGGTTGTTGTTGCTCTCGTCGACATCAAGCAAAATTACTCTCTTTAAGTTTATGTTCAAGTGCAGATGGAGCGAGCACGAAGTGGCATTTTAAATAAGGTTCGGGGTTGTAAGGATCCACGATCCTGTATGGGTCGGTTTACCACCAGCTAGTGTTGCTGTTGCCTGGAGTGGTCATATGGCTCTGATTTGGGATCCCTCTGTTTCAGTGAGCCTGTCCAAATCGCGTAAAACCCCACGAGTCCCGCCTGTCTCTCACCCAGAGTCTGTGACAGCAGCTCTCAGGATTTCTACACTATTCACCATATCCTCGACCTGAGATGTGTATTGTCAGAAGGCCCGGTGTGTGCATATTTCTTTTTTTATACAAATTGATTTTCACTTCACAAGGGTGTATTCGCCTCAAAATAATTTATAAATTGCATATTCACAAAATAATATGGCGTGAAACGTTGATAAACCGTAATAATGTCGTTAAATTCTAGACGTCGTAAGCCCTGTCTTTCTGATTTATTTTTATCACTATTTATTTGGTGTTGTTGCGCATTTGATTGCTGTGTCTTTGCTTCACGTGAGCTCGGAATTTATATAACGGTGAACTTAGATATTGAGATCTGACACAAATAGAACCTACACACACAAAAAAAAGCTTTTTTAATTATCACAAGCTCTTAATTGATTACGCAGCTAATCGTGGTGTCAATAACTGCTATGAAAAGAGAAACTGCTTGTGATGATTTTCTTGCAAAAATGTACTGTGAACTTGAAGGTGGTAAGTGAGGTGTGATGAGGCTGCACTGAGGCTTGGCAGGCTCACATACTGTTTTGCTTTGTTGTTGTTAGGGTGTGTGTGTGTGTGTGTGTGTGTGTGGATGTGTTTTACCATTGGTTTGAGGGAGACATTTGTACTTGTGCACTTCTGCAATAATATTAATAATAATAACAACAACAACAATAACAATAATGATGTGAAAATTTAATACAAATTAATATCTGTTAATTTTCTAATTCATTTAAAAATAGTGACGTGATAACCCCCCCACCCACACGCACACACACACACACACGCACACACACACACACACACACACACACACACACACACACACACACACACACACACACACACACACACACACACGGAGGAAGCAGGGAGGCTGAGACCGAAAGAGAGAGCCACGCTTTTTTTTGGGGGGGGGGGTCCGTGCTTCAGCGCGTGCACGCGTGTGCGTGATGTGTGTCTGGTGTCGCAGTGGTCAGGCTGAAATAATCTGGACAATCAAGTACAGTCAGCAAACATCGGACATTTTGGATGTTTCACGACATTTTTCAAATATTGACAGACATCAGATTTGGATTGATTATGTGTTAACGCGACAATTTTTTTTTTCTTCTAAAATGCAAACGTCCAAACTGTTTTTGAATAATGCATAGGATCATTAATAAGGTAGTGCTGGCAGGACGAGTAAATGGATGAGAGAGAGAGAGGAATTGATATGCCTTCTTGTTTCTCATGTAAATGAGGCAGACTGACCAGACGGCCGCTCGTCATTTTTTTTTTCCCTCCCCTGTTTCAAACTCTAAAATCACAACACCAGCAGCTGAACACAGGTCCTGTTTTTTTTTTCCACCTCAAACTGCATTCAGAAATCTGATGTCAGCTTTGCTCCTGTGTTGCTGGTTTGCATGCGATCTGACATGAACATGTACAAAACAATTTCACATTTTCATCAGAAATATTTGAATCTCAGAATTGAACGTCAAGAGGTGTAAAAACAAACAAACGGGCAGATGATGCATTGGGTTTTGTCCAGGAGCATTTTAATATTAATATTTTATTTCAAGTGTATTTACTTTGAGCAGCAGACAAAAAATAAATAAAATATCAATCAAAAATGAACTGAAACACATTGCTAGAAACAGGCAGTCATGAAGGAGTAGTGGTAGACAGAGGATTCCCATAATAAGACACAGACTACAACATCTGGAAGAAAAAACAACAAACAAACAAACAAGAAAAAAAAAGCCTCCACCAATATACCTGCGTTTAACATCATTTTAAAAATGTCCAGCAATATGAACAATACAAGATTTAGTCATGTAAAACACACTTTATACTGTGGGGAGACGTTTATGTATCTCTGATAAATAGAAAAGCAGTTGAATGGTGAATAAATGATCTGTAATAATACATTCTATAATAACAACAATTACAAATGTTGCATTTCAGTTTGACACAGAGGGCTACACACATACACAAAAAGGAAAAAAAAAATCACCACCCCGTTGGAGGAGTTGTCTCCACTTCAAGAACATTCTCCGTGTGCCAAACATGACACAAGGATAAAAAAGGGGAAGCTACGAGGACACAGGCGGATATAATATTGGTATGTTTGCAAATATTTCTTTAGAAAGTAAAGTCCAAGAAATAAAAGTAAGGGTTGCAAAAAAAAAGAAAAAAAAATGTTTCCTCTTGTCCATGAAGGACATGCTGTTAAAAAAAAATCTTAAATATTCTGCATCTACAGTCACAGACAAATTATAACGAATCTAAAAAGATCATTTTTAATTAAACATCACACCATTTTAGTTCAATATTGTTTTCCCACTTGAATATACATCTTTGTATCAACTATGCTGATTTCTACGGGATGCTCCGCTAATTAGGCTCAAGTTCAAGTTTGATCTGAGTTGCTTCCAAACTGTCCAGCGTGTATTTAAAAAAATGCTTCTAGTTTCGGACAAAGCACTGACATTAATAAACTAATATTGTTGAATGAAATGTTTGTGATTACCGCCGCAGATTGTTTGCATCTCTTTTGACCACGCAATAATCCGACCATGTTCATTTACATCATGCACACGCGGTGAAGTCTAATATATGATGTTGGACTGAGAGGCAAAAGGTGCGCTTTTTTGCAAAGAGCAGCTGGTCCGCAGGCGCTTGGCTCCTGTAAAAGAGTTGATGCGCTGCTTGATCCCAGTGGTCAGGCTGAACATAAGAGGGCGCTCCCATTGCACCTGGCTGCGCTGCCCTATCCACCCTAGACACATGGAGAGCCGGACAGCAGCCTCTCATGTGTGCAGCGATGTAATAGTAAACAGCGCAGTTTTTCATTCAGTCAGAGATCATAAATATGACAAAGAACAACTGATGAGGAAATAAGTCTAAACGTATTTTCTTAAAATTCAAATGAAGCTGTTTTTTCTCCTCTAACAAGTTAAATATGTATATTAAATGACATGTCCTGCTAATAATAAAATCATGTCAAAAAGTTGTTCTTTGTGAATCATCACTATTTCACAAACAAAAAAAAAACAAACAAAAAAAGAAATGGCTTCAGGGAGTTAAGGAGGGTTTTCCCTCCACTGGAAACTTGTTCTGCAAGCTGTTCACTGAGTGGAGAATCCAACATGTCGTACGCTGTCTTTAACGTGTCTGTTCGTCGTTAAAGTAAAATACCAAATTTAATTTTCATTTTAAAAATTAAAGCTCAGTGCTGCCAGTGTTTTTTGTTTTGTTTTGTATCCCATCCTGAGCTTCCAGTCCACCTACACTCGGTTTTTACGCACACATATTTTCCCAACATAATCTCAGTCAGACTGTTTCCTAAAGAATGTCTGATGCCCTTTTCATCTCTGTTTACCATAGCCTGAACATATGACTGACACCCTCCTTGTTAATATTGCAGCCTATCAGCATCTTAAACCCCCAAATCCTTCCGAATATAATGCTTGTTATCTCTTTATAAAGTTATATGACTTTTCACGATAGCAGCTTTTATCTTTAAATACTTTCACCCCTGCTCATTTCCTCTGTTTCCCCTTTTGTGCTTTGTCTGGGGGGTTGCGCGTGCGTGCGTGCGCAATAGCGTGCTCACGTGCGCGCGCGCACACACACACACACACACACACCGGGTAGGCCACTTGATACTTAAATGAAATAACATAAAGTTTAAATTTCATTTGATTTGAATGCATTAAAAGAAATATTTCTCAAAAGCTGACAGGTAGTGCGCGCATGGGTGTGTGCGAAGTCCCCCCCCCACATCACAGATCAACGGTTCAAGCACGTTAGAAACGATTATGGGGCTCTGCCCTCTGTTTGAATACACTGTTTTGTTCCTTGCAGTTCTGGTGATGGTCAAGGGCTTTTCATGTGCTACGGAGCATTTTGCATTTTAAGCTACTCTGCCTTTCTTTGTCATATCCACGGGCTGTCATAGCCACAGGTTGTTTTGAATTTGCAATGCCACTCATCGATGTATGCCTATTGAGGCTGGCACGTGGACAGTTATCCTTCCCACAGAGAGGCGCAATTGAACGCTGGTAACACAAAAGCTTCAGACCCTGTCAGCCCCCCACCCCACCCAGCCCACACCCCTCTTTTTTTTTTTTTTTCTCTTCTCTCTTTTCACTGATGCACAGGCCCTAAAAGCATCAAGGCCTCGTCTGACTGGTCTTCTTTTGATTTAGCCTATACTCAATATGGTCACTGATGGAGTAATGTCAATCAAGGCCTTTGCATAAATTTGTAAACTGAAAGTTTGCATTGTTAGGCTTTAGGCGACTGACTGGCTCAAAGCTGCCTCCTCCAAGCCTCAAATTACACCCAGACTCTTTTATTATCTCGTAGCCCCTTTAACTCCTCTCGCACGCTATTTTCAACCTATTCATTTTTACAATCTCTTCTTCCCGAGAGAGCAGACACGCACAAATCCTCGAGATTCCTGCACTCTACCTCTCAGCACTGCAAAAAAAAAAAAAAATGTGAGCCTGTTCGACGGGGCGATTGCAGTTTCCTTGTTTTCCTGAGAGATGAATGCTATACAGCAGATGCTACGTTGCTTGAAAACAGGTATCAGTGGCTGCCTCGGCTTATGGAAGGCAAGTGCTGAGGAAATGCCGTGTTACAGCACACCATACATTTTAGCAGAAAGGGGGAGAGAGAGAGAGAGAGAGAGAGGACGGGGGGGGGAGGAGGGAGGGAGGGAGGGCAGGAGGGGAGTTGGGTCTTGGTCATATAGGCTACAATATAAGAAGTTTGATTTTCATAGCCTCTTCCAAGGAATATATGCTATTGGATCTGTTGAAACGCCTCATCCCATGGGGGTTTCATAACCCTTATAACCTTTAAGTCAAAGGCCTATGGAAAATATAAAATATAGCCTATATATTTCATCAGCCATCTTCACCCATATCACAGAAGGCTGCTTAACATATCAGTGTGCAATCTTGGGGGGAAAAAAACAAACATTAGATTTATCTGTGCCATGCATTTCTAAACAACGCATCTGGAAAAAAAATAAATATCTCAGACCGTTTTATTATCCCAGTTATGGCTTATCTTTTATGCAATATTGTATATTGGCTACTTTTAGTTCTATAGCATGTTTGGGCCAATGTTTGGATTTGAGTATATGTGCCATTTAACTGTGTATCGGAATCCACTATATAGGCGCAGACTATCAAATCCGTATTGTTTTAATAAACATGGCACGTTATGTGATCAGTGAAAGCTGCTACTTGTATTCAGTGGACCAGGACTCTATATGGAGCTGTTTGCACAGAAAGTGTGCATACTGAGAGTGAGGGATTGTCCATTTCCTCCGAGAATCAACAATAAAATTATCATAACAAAGAGCACTGAGAGACTCAAAGGTTGATTTTTTTTGCAATACAGTCTTTTCATTCGGTGGAAACGGAGAGGACATCAGTTGCAGAGGCGAAGTGCTTTACGCAAAGATTATTAAGAAAAAAAAAACAAATAAACGAGAGAACCTCAACAAATGCATGGAGGTATTGATCATAAAGGCATTTTGAAATACCCAATCACGAAACATATGAAAATGGAATGAAACACTGGCCATCTGGGCTTCTTCTTCTTCTTCTTCTTGTCATAATATCTGAATATCTATCAGCAAATTGAACACACACATACACAGGCCGGAGCTGACCAAACGCCTTCATGCAGCTCTGCCATACATTTATAGTTATTATTATTTAAGAGAACCTACATGTATTGACAACGTGTTCCCACCAGTTTCGTAATAGATGTCACGATAACCTGTTTCCCCATCATCCCTCTGTGCTACAGCTACACTTCCAAGTCTTTCACTGATGGGTGTGCTGGGTAAGAAGTCTAAATCTATTTATGTTTTCTACTCGCGACACATATTGTAAAATTTCAGTAAATCGTCATACTCATGTACAGCAGGATACAAAGAAGCTTCAACAAGTATTTGTCATTTTTTTTAAAAAAAGAGCTGAAGTTGCTTTGCATACTGTACTAATACAAAGCAGCTCTGAGGAGTTTCCCAATTTCACTGTAAAATATTAAAAGCTTTGTCCTCTGGATGCCTTCGCATCTTTGGAACAATTTGTCTCTTTTATCTTACAATAATATTCCAAAGAATACAACCTGAATTTCAACTTTTGTCTGATATTTTGAGCTGACAGTAAACTGTCCGAAGGACACGTCTTTCATATCCTCTCCGTCACACTTCCATCTGTTGTCATCATATTTTATAAAAGCGTAATTTCACTTTTTTTTTTAAATAAACTGATTCCTAATTTTACAGTTTTAGTCAAAGGAATCCGTGCGTACACACTCATGTGTGAGTTGACAAACACATATTGTTCCAAGTTTTTATTAAAGTCCTGTTTAGTCGTCTCTTACCATCGAGCCTATCATCGTTATATTCATATTTTTATTCAGTCCAAAACATGAAAATATTCTGGGATTTCCTTAAATGCTTTGTAGCCCACAGGTTGAATCACGTGAAGTTTATCAAAGTTAAAAAATTGTGAAGGTACGCATCAGGATTATTTAATATCAACTTTTGTCTCTGAGCATGTGATATTTCTCTGAATGCTTCAAATATATATTTACCAATAGGTTGTTAGCTCTGATAATATCCAGGTGCCACTGTATTTACGATAAGCTCTGTTCATGGCACATTACAACAGTACACCGTGGCAGCCTATACGTTGCTCTTACTGTACAGTCTTGCATAGAAATCGCTTGAAACACGCTTTCATTTTTTTTGGCAAGTGATTGTTTTAATTGTCTACAAACGCCACCATTGTTTGCTTAATTACACTTCTACTGTGCAGAAGAATAACACATTTCTATTTGAGTCATTACAGCTGCCGTGAGTCAGTTATGTATTTCAATAAGTTCCCCAAAACGTGGACTTTAAAGTACGCGTAAAACGAGCTCTCTGTGTGTGTGTGTGTGCAGCTTTGGCACGACTAAAATGACAGACTTTAGTTGAAAGAGACAGAATAAAATATAACATGGTCGCTTATGCACGTATAGTGGCCAAAGGATGATTATGTCTTTCATTTCATCACAAAAACGGGACAAAAACGTTTGGAAAAGTGAAAAAAGAGCGGAGGAAAAGCTGTGCCTGTAGCGTCGGGGCTTTGCCTGCTGCGGCTGCCTGCTCCAGTATTAACTTTCACTGTCTTCCGTCTAATCAAACTCTTACTTTCCGCTGTTCTTAATTCCATATTTTCAATTCCTGATCATTACTTTCCTCTTTTTTCTACTTGTATCTATCCATCCATCCCTCCCTCCCTCCTCTTTCTCCCTCCCTCCCTCCCTCTCTCTCCCGAGCTCTCTCCTTTGCTGAATCTTATTGATCCAGAAGGCGGCTAATTAGCCCTTCCCTTCGTGCCTGTGTAATGAAGCACATGCGCACTGAATTAATCACAGCCATTTTTTGCAGGAAACTAATTAGCAGGAATAAAGATCCAAAGAGTTTTTTCTTTTCAATCATCAGATCTCACTTTCACCTCTTCCTCGCTCCCTCTAACACAAGACTCATCGCCTGCTTTGCATCCAAATTATTTTTATATTGCCTTTAACAACTAATAGTACCTACTTCGTTTTTTTTTACACTCCGCAACAACAATGATCTTTCTTTTGCCACCCTAAGCGCAAACTGACCAAAAGGGGACTGCCTTGATGGGATCTTTAGCTAAATCATCTCAATACTGGATTAAAAAGCGAGGATCACAAAGCGGCAGCGAGAAATTGTAAGTTTCAACTTTGCGTTTGTCTCTTTTCCTCTCTGTTTCCACGATCCTATTCTTTTTTCGCTGTAGACTTATCTCAATCTCTTTCCTATCTGTTCGTAGTTTACGTGTAGCGGAGCTGGCTATTCTCACATTGTGAGCAATGACCGGCGATCACAAGTTCATTTCATGCAAGTAGTTTGCTTTATTCTCGATCTTTTTCTTTTATTATTTGTATCGTTACCTGTGTTTACATCAGCGTTCGTCCTCTCCTCCTCATGAATGGAAGATAAGAAATGGGCAAGACAGCGATCCTCTCCAAGCAGTTGATCGTAGAAAAACACGGTTTTAAAACAAATATGTGCATTTCGGTGGGATCGGGAAAAGCTATGGAGGGCTTATGGGTGTCGAGAAACGTGTTTTTAAGGCACAGATGCAGTAAGAAAGGGGCTGTGTTGAGCGGACGGAGGGCAGCGGCAGCTCCACACGAGCGCAGCCCAGAAAAGGAGCTCCAAGTCCAGCCTGTGGGTCCGTGTGCGTCCGGCGAAAGGGAAACATCTCTCGCTTTCTAAATTTTGACAGATTTGACACTTGGCACATCCATGGGGTTTCGGCACCGTCGTATGCTTATAAAATCCTCTTCTGGATAAACACATTTTTTTTTTTTTTGTTCTTCTCCGACACGTCTCTCTCTCTCTCTGAAATGTGCAATCCCTCCGCCCTGTCTTAGTTCCTCTATAGCTACCACTTTTCCTCTTTACCCACCACTTTGTCCATCTTTTCTTTTTTATTTTTCATGGCTGTTTGCCTGCTTTGAAGCGTTGTTTTTAAGTCGATTCTCGCTCATTCCCTGACGAAGTCACATGCAAATCGATCGACATGTGTGTGTGTGTGTGTGTATGTGTGTGTGCGTGCGCGCGCGAGAGAGAGAGGGGCTTGTGTTTGCGAGAGTGTATGCATGTGTGTGTGTGTGAGTGTGTGTGTGTTAATGTGAATGTGGTGGTGGTTGAGGAAAAACGAAGCCCCGGGTCTCCTTCATGACAAGAGCGGATCAGCAGGACCTTGTACACGGACAGCCTGAGAGTCTGAGCTGCGTTTCAGAGAACAGACATGTGGTTTAGGGAAGACATAGGCAGGCTGTATCTGCTGCCTCCAACTACTTGGCTACCGTATCTGACTTTCAAGAGAACCTTTTTTTTTTTTTCCGCCGAGAAATGCTGACCGGAATGAAAACAAAACATTGCCCTATTAGTCTGACCTTAAGACATAATCTTTCCAAAGTTACTGCCGGAAACTTAAAGTATGGTCCAGGGTAAACCTATAGGTCACTGCATGCATTTAGTAGACGCTTAGCCTGTTAACATTAGTAGGATTTTTTTTTTTTTAAGTTAAACCACAAGATATCTTCCACATATCCAAAACAGAATAGTCTGCACTCTCGGAGGAAAACACAAACGTGTCTTGCAAAGAGACAGCATATCTAAGCTGAATGGGCCTTTCCCAAAAAAAATCTAGTTTATGGCTGCATATAACTACATGGTTACCCATCTCGTCAAAAGGGGAAAAAAAATGGATCTGACCGAGAGAAAAAATAAAGAAAACGGATATGCAACTCTTATCTTGACGTTTAGGTGCCATTGCATGCCGTGAATCTCCATAAATATGATCAAAAATAGCGTCTACTTTTCGGATGGGATGGAGCTATGTGCAGTCAGAAAAAGCTGCGAGAATTATAAGTCAGTCTTGGGTATTTTTCGCGACATAGAGACGGGGAAAGAAAGAGGTAAAAAAAAAAAAGAAGAGGTTTTGCGAGCGAGCAGAAGCAAGGATAGGATATGTGTACCGTTGGGGGAAACAGAAAGGGGGGTGAGAAGCTGTGTGTGTGTGTGTGTGTGTGTGTGTGTGTGTGTGTGGGTGGGTGGAGGGGTAGGTCAGACTGCAAGAAACAGGGGGAACAGGGGTCATGGAGTGAGTGCAAAGATAAAAAAAAAAAAAAAAAAGAAAGAAAGAAAGAAAGAGAGGAAACCCCCGCGCACAAACAGCCGTGGGATGATGGGGGAGAGAGTGGGTCTGGGCTGGGAGGAAAAAAGGGTGATGGTAGTTGTTGTCATGTTTTTGGGAGCAAGCACAAAGCGTCTTGTGGTTGTCAGCATGTGCAGGATTAAGACTTTGGCTTTAGTTTAGGATGGGGGGAAACAAAAATAGTCTGGTTTAATAAAACAGAATGTTAACGCTGTCAGGCAGGGAGAGAAAGGCAAAAAAAAAAAAAAAAGAGGAAAAAAAAAGGGATGGTGGGGGGGCTGCTGAGGATAGGAGTGTTGAAGGGGGTTGGGTGGAGGGGTCAGATAGCCATGGGCCATAGAGGAGGAATCAGGGGAAGAGGTCAGATAAACAGATCCCTACCTTTCAGACTAGAGAGGAGCAGACGGAAGGAGATTAGCTCTGGGAGAAAGAGGGGGAACTGGCATTCATGTTGATTATTTTAAATCGGTGATAATATTCATATTTAGTTCTTCCTTTTTTAAAAAACTGTTATATAGGTCTCTACCACAATATTGTGTGTGTGACTGCAGCAGTAAACCGTGTGTGTTAGGACTGCATTGATTAGAAACTCAAAGGTGTTACTGTATAGTGTATACGGCAGGTATAGGCAGCTGTGCCAAAACTCCAGTGATCTCCCTTCCTCCCCTGTCTGACAGTAACACTCCTCTCCTCTTCCTCCTCCTCCCTCTCTCTCCGTCTTCTGTTACAAAACAAAGACGGCACAAATGTTTACTGTCATCTCACCTGCCTGATTTTCCTGTCTTGTCTCATTGTCTTATTTATGTTTAATTATAACCGTTCCTGCTAAAGGTATAGGCATGTCATTGGCTTTATTTCTGTCTATTATATTTCAAATGTGTGTTTATCTGACGCTGTGTTTGGTGTAGCTTACTATATTATCTCATGCTCATCCTCCCTGAGTGTGATATTGGAAGTGTTGCGTTCACGAGGACTGTGGGTCTGTGAAAGTGCCACCAGAGTGATGGTTTTACCACAGACAGCGTTTTTGAAAAATAATAATGAAAATGGGCCACTTTTATTTTAAACTCATTAGTTGTGGTCAGTATTATTTCTTTCCTTTTTGTTAATATGTTCAGCAAAGCTAGATTTTTAATTTTAAATTGTTGTTTTAAAGAGACATTTAAATATGAATAAAACATTTAGGTGGAGTTAGGTTATTTGCCATAACTGAAGAAAAAATAGAAAATAGTATATGACTATTCAAAATGAATGGAAAATATTCTCTTTCAAACATTTCACTCATTTGATTATTCTGATTAATTTAATCAGAATTTGTTTTAATTTACATGGAAAAGCTTCATGTTTCTTTGTGATGTCAGGACAGCTGTATTAAACCATTGTATACATAGGAATACAAAATTCAAAATTGTAAACATGTTATTTGAATGTGTCAGACATACAACACAATTCATTTGTCTGGTAAGATTTTTTGATAAAAAAACGCAGGTTTGTTTATTTGTGACGGTGGTGCTGTACATTTAGTGATGGAACATGATTCTAGTTATATGAGTAATCATCTAAGTGCATATGGTAGCGCTGCTACCTGTGTGTTGTTTTCTGTTGTGACTTCTGTTTTTCACATCACGAAGAACATATTTTGGCGTTATAACGCTGTGATGTGATGACAGTTTTTACTGTGGAGATGTGCACTTGCTACTGATCCTGCACAGCAACAAAACGGTTGTCCACTGTATACACTTGGTCCCCCTCTATTACCATATTCGATGACAGGTATATTCAGATGTCACTTGACTGTATGGACAGGAATAGCACTTCCAGTCGGGGAAATGAGATAAAGGGAGTAGCAGTCGTCATGGATAGGCTCGTTTCATGGTTTGGGGGGTAACACAGAGAAATGGGAGACAGCGCCTCTGGCTGTCATAACCCCTTCTCCTCCTCTCACTATGCCTCTCCCCTTCTCTCTCTCTCTTTCTCTTTCACTCTCTCTCTCTGCCCCCCCCCCCTACCTTCTCTCTCTCTCTCTCTCTCTCTCTCCCTCCATCTCATTCTCAATGTGTCTCTGCATATCTCCCTCCTTAACTCCCACCTTTCCGTACTGTGGCACTGGCATCGTAGGGGAGTTCACTGCCATGTCCTCAGTCGGAGAGAGCCCCCTTTGGGTTACCAGCATGCTAAGGCCATACATGGGAGATTTAACACACTTTAGTTTATGCACACAAAGCACAAAAAATCACCTAATTATGCCCTGATAAGCAAAATATAGAATGTATATGGGAATGGATATTATTATTATTATTATTATTATTATTATTATTATTATTATGTATTTTAATAAATTTTAACCAGACTGATATAAATTAATTTATTTTTATTGTATATTGTTATGAGAGTGTTATAAATAAGAAGAGGTCTACCTTTGTGTGGCTGCATCTTCACTGAAATCAGAGAAGAATGTAAAGTGTGCGTCTGAGCCATTAGCTGTTTGGACATGTGTAGATGAGGGCAGTCGACACAGATGATGGCTCTGAATCTGACGTGTGTGGTTTTGAATATGCAAGGTCGCGCAGCAAGGACCAGTTCTTCCAGTTGTCCTACAGCAGAGGCCAGTGTACTTGTCATGCTTTCATGAAGGAGCAGGGGGGGGGGATCTCGGCTCAGCACAGGGCTCAGAGAGAAAGTGGGAAGAGAGAGTGGAAGAGATGACTGCCATGCTCAGGTGTGTGTGTGTGTGTGTGTGTGTGTGTGGTGTGTGCATGAATGCTGTACCTGATCCTTAATCCTAGCAGCCCAGAGTGTCCAAAAGGACTCCTCTTTATCCACAGAAAGCACCCCTTTCTCTAAAATTCCCCTCCCTGTCTTCTTTTGAGCTTTTCTTCTTCTTCAATGTCACCCTTTTATCTTTTCTATGAAGTGAAGTTGGCGGGGATTTTTGTGGTTTTCTCTTTCACAATATGTTATCGTGTTAACAATCTTGGTTAAATCATTGTGGTAGACTTAGATTTATGACTGAGAAGATGCACATGTGTCTCTGCACGTGTGTCTGTCTTCTGATTTGTGTGTATATACAGGCATTATGAATGTCTTTTGAATGTGCCACGTCAAGGCCTTGTTATGATACACTTTTGTTTTTATAGTCATTATTTTTTATTAATTTTGAACAGTCTCCAAAAATCCAAGCCAGTGTTCAAATTCAGACAAATCACACCAGCCCTATGTTGTGATAACGCACCCCTGCTCTGATTATCTAGCAGTCATACAGAGAATAGAGATACGGGGAAAGGAAAAAAAATAAATTTCCTATTCACTAATATGTTTAAAAGCAAAGTATGGGTTATTTTTTGACTTCTCCTTTAGTGAAGGAAATTCACAAGCTGTCATAAAAGAGAGCACAATAATATGTGATACAAATTTGTATTCCTTTTCAAACAATAAATGCATGCTGTTGTAGTCATGGAAGTGGGGGTTATAATGTGTGTGTGTGGATCTGCGTCCTTGACTAGAATTTCAATATTGCTTCTGTAATAAATGTGCAATTTCAGTTTTGTAGCAAACCAGGCTGTTTGTTAGATAGCAGCGTTGTAACAGTGATAAAGACTCTTGTATTTCTGGGTTGCTGTATCGACTGTGAGTCGAGGACCTGTGTGATGCATGCCTGTCCAGAGCTGGCAGTATTGTAAAAGCTGAGTGTGTGTGCGTGTGTGTAGCAGAGCGGCTACGGCTGACTGTGAATATATCCTATTTGGGGCAGCAGCAGCTAGCTCTAGTGTTCAGGGATGGGAGGAACATCGGTCTCGTGTCTATATAGGCTACATATGCCTACATGCGGGCGAAGCTGGGATGACAGGGACCACTCCAAGGGCTGCAAAATTGAACTGAGCTGCACCCCAGCCCCCCCTCATAAGCCCACCCTTCTCTTGGACCCTGGAGGCCAGCATTCCACCCTCCGCACTGGCGCTTATCATCACAAAGGACAGAATGCATAAAACATGGAGGACGCTTAGACAGAGGCGGCCCAGGTCGCCTTTCTCTCCCCACACTGAGCCCTGGAACAATACATGGGCCCCTCTGGCCTATGACTCTGACGACACACACGCCGTCTTTTTATCCTCCCCTATTTCTTTGTCATCCTCTTCCTCTTCCTCTATGTTACTGTGCTCCGTGGAGTGATAACTGCCCTCACATTGTTTATCTGTGTCTGTGAAATCTGCATTGTGTAACTGAAATGTAAGTGTGTGTGGGTGTGTGTGTGTGTGTGTGTGTGTGCGTGTGTGTACGAGAAAGAGAGAGAGTGTGTGTGTGTGTGTGTGTGTGTGACAGGTTTAAAATATTGACAGTGCATTAGTTGTACAGCTCCTGTCTTCATATTCCTTTTTATTGTATTACATATTTTTAACATACAATTTAATATCATTAAAATTTGAAAAACACTGTGTACTCACCAACTGTCACAGTGATTAAATGTAGACAATTAAAATGATCCCTTTTTGAAGAAATTACATTTCGTGTAAAAGAGAGTATGTTCAGTGCTGTCAGGTGATCCGCGTTTCAGACCATCAGCGTGTCATTTTTCCTCGTCACTAATTTACAGCCAGGTCACCTGATGATGCAACATCACGGCTCGTATTAGTACCAGATACATCGTGCATGTTTTGTATAATCAAGCTATCAGTTTCTCGGTCAGTTAGTGGGCTGGAGCTGGTTGAAAGGCCAGATAAGGAGTTATGTGAAAGTGAACATTATGCCACTTCGAGTCCATAACTCCTTTTCTCTATGCCACTCATTCCCCTCTGCTACTCCCAAGACACGCGTTGTATTAACAATAGGGTAGACAGATAGACAGATTTACGGATAGAGGTTGACAGATTTTTTTTTTTTTTTTTTGTGCTTTTTACAATTACACATGTGCAGTGTTTCTCTGTTTTTTCTTTCTATTCTGATATTTGTATCTGTTTTCTTGGTCAAAGCTCAGGTTTAGGTCATACTCATTTTAATTTCCTTTCTGTGTGTGCACACAGCATCCACAACACTCTGTGACTGTGACAAACAATAGTTATGTGTGGCTAAGAGGGTTTTAGTCTGTTTCGGTGTATACTTGTGTCTGATAGCCGGGCTGCAGGAATGTATTGCTAGGATGTGCAGGACCCCAGCAGGTCTATGGCACTTCCTCTCTGTGTACCTCACAGCTTATCCTCCTCAGGATTATAGAGAGAAGAAAAGAAAAGAGCGGTGGCAGGAGAACCCTTTCCCTCTCACACCCTCTTCCCCATTTTTTTTACAATTCGCACACACACACACACACACACACACTCACGAAATCTCAACAAAAACTGTAATTCACTTGCAAATGTGTAGTAGCCTGTCCATGTTCCCAGTGGAGGAGAGAGAGAGAGAGAGAGAGAAGGAGAGGGAGGGGCAGAGATGGAAAGACATAGAGAGCAGCCTGCAGTGTAATTCAGTGTGAGACAGGGCTGAGGTGAAGCTACCGACTGCTTCTTCCTGGTCAGGAAAAGCAGCCGATTCCATCTGCCCATTGATAGATTCTTAAGCATGTATTGTTTTTTTCTGTGCAAGTAAGAAAATGTGTGTGTGGGAGCTGTTGTCATACGGCAGGTATATAAGTTGCAACTCGCTATTTGTCATTTCCCATAGCTTCTCCTGAGGTGGCCTGGTGTTGTTCGCTCCGTGCCCCAGGCGACTGATCTGCCAGTAGCGAAGGGGTTAAGAAGCAGGGATAGCCCTCTTTTGTCTCTGCGGCCCTCTTTGCCATTGTTGTGGTGGAATTGAGCTCGGTGCACCTCACTTGACCACAGCAAAGCAATAAAATGGCCTCTAAGTGCTGTAGCCTCCGTAGTCCTCTGATGTCAGCTCTCTTCCAGCTTCTACCGCTATATTTTTCTTTTTTTCTACTAACACATGGGCATGTCTCTGTGTGCAGTGTACAGTGTGTGTACGCATCATTATTCTTATTGTTTCTTATTCTCACGCATTTTCATTACCCATGCATAGCCATTTTATTATTTACTTATGTGAGATTAAGCTTACATCTTTTTTTTTTTTGTGCATGTAAATCACTTCTTCAAACTCCAGAAAAGTATTTTAGTTATTTTTTTTATCTGTGCTGTTGCTTTGCACACAAACACAAAATACATCAAATTATATAATATTAGTATACAGATTCTGATTCTGTTAGCACCTGCAGTGTTAGAAGTGGGTGCTAACTGCTCTAAAAGTGCAAACTGTTCTCAAAAAGACTCGCTCATTTTCTATTTTTAATCATCTACAAAAATAGAGAGCCTTACATTCAGCTGAATGGTAATGCTATTCTGTTTTTTTTTCTTCTATTCTGCGAGCGTGTGTGTCTGCCTCTGTGAAAGCCAGTAAATATGTAGGCCGATCTGACCACTACCACCACCTGATAGTCATTATCAAATCGAACAAAGAAAAAGAAGTCCCGCTGTCATAGCTGCTGAATGAATGATACACAGCTAGATACTTCACTTCTTTAGCTACGCACTGTTATATTATTTTACAGTTTTTTTCCCCCCAGACATATGACTACCAATATGATACAAATACTGTGCATGATAATTTTATTTTTCAGTTTGAGAATGCATTATTATAATGCATAGTGTTGGTGGTATTGTGTTTGATTGCACAGATGATTGTTTATAGCACAGTCCCACCTCTGCAGACATTGTAATTAAAAAGAAGATATACTGCATGTGCGTCTGTCGCCATCCCATTTCATCTCGTCAAATAAGCATCTAGCTGTTGCGGTGAGCATGTCAGTGGATTTATGAAAGATTTCTGATTGGGTGAATTATAATTGGCACTGTCCCGAGTGTAAACCATTTATGCCAGGTGTCATACAGACTGCATTAAATGTTACACCAAACTGCAATTAAACCAACATTTCCTCAAAGCTACAATATTACACCTCTACGAAGAGTGTCTCTGTCTTGTGTGCCTTTGCCTCACTCTTCTCCTCTCCCGCTCCCCTCCTTCGAAGCACGTGTGGTTTCCTCTTTGGGTCTCACTGTACCTAAAACAAATGCTCTTTCTCATTTTCCCTGTGTTAAATGAACAAACATAAGGACCCCGGTGCCTCATAATAAATTGATTAGAGAGAAGCAGACTCCCACACAGCAACACCGAAAACTAGAGATGTACAGTGTGTGTGTGTGTGTGTGTGTGTTTAGCCTGAGGAGGAGGAGACGTACTCTCTTCTTCTCCCTACACCAACACAGCAACTAAAAATGTATATTTATCCAGTTTAATGGCAGTTCTTGTCTGCTGGTCTTCATGCTCCCACCTCTCTGGCAGGCTATGCTCTAACTGCTGTTTGCGCCCAGTGGCTGATGTCTCATGACAGCGACAGTGCCGTGGCGTTTACATATTCGTCACGGAGCCCTCTGCGACTGTTTGGTTTTCATTCTGACGTTCAGTGCCACAGAGCAGAGATTTGGTATAGGCTGGAGGGGGTGGGGCAGGTCCCGTGGGATGACACAGGACTAGACGGCCGTGACAGACTGGTGACCTCGGCTTTGTGACGTCATCTGCCTCGTCTGGTCACCATGGCATTCATTTTCCCTACTGTTTAATGAATAAAGATAGGGCCCCGGGTTATGCAGCCATTGGTGATGTTCTGGTGAAATCAGAGGCCTAAATACAAATGGTAGAAAGCAATATGCCGGTTTTTAATAATGTCCTGAATTTAAAACATCCCTTCAGTCATCTGCAAATCTGTCACACTTCTCTTTAGGTTTAAATAAACGTGACATTTTTCTCATTCTTTCTCTTTTTTTGCGTTGTGCAGAACATTTGACTTTTCTGTTTTATTCAGGTGCTAACAAATAGCACGCGAGCATTGTTGTGTGAAGCAGTAAAACTAAACACACCCTGACCACAAATAGGAAGTCAGTCTGAGGTAAGAGCTAGGCTCAAAACGGATACTGACTGTTACAGCAGTTTTTCTCCACCTTGTGGAGTGCCACTTCTTCAAGAAATGCTCTTCTTGTCCTCTTCCGCCACGCTTTTACTCTCCCTCAGTCTAAATCATGCACATTTGATAGGAATAAAAGAAATTGTCTCATAGATTAAGTCTAATTTCAGCATCATCTCCTCTGTTGATCTAGTGGTGTCCCTGTAAACACAGGCAAGGTGCGTATCTGTATCAGTAGGATGGCTGTAAAATAGGCTCCTCTTATTGCCTGCTTTTTGTTGGAGCCAGGTGTTTCCTCATGTTGGATCATGCCCTGATGGGGAACAACAGGCCACATGGCAGGTGAGAACTAAGTTATTAATGCTGGTGTATAGCTTTTCGTTTTGTGGTCTTCCTGTGCTATGAGCAAAGCACAGAAAATTCTTGCAAGCGGAATAGACTAGTAAAATAGCACCCTGGGTTGAGGATTAACACAGGAAGTAGCCCATGTATGGTGAAGGAGCTCTGTGGATGTACTCTTTTTCTCTCCTAGCAGCTCCAGGAGCAGCACAAGTGTGTAGATGACACAGCCTTTGTTTACACTGTTGAGAATATGGGTTTGGAGGAAGGAGAGAAAAAAGACAGAGAGAGGGGGGCGATGGTCAGATCAGGGAGGGAGTGAAGGAGGGTACAGACACCAGTCTCATCACTTCCTTCCTTTGTATAGTTTTTTTCTTTTTTTCATGAATCACCATTGTCAAAACAACAGCCGACAGAAGAGGAAGTGTAGAACTGAGGCATAGGTTCTATTAAAAACATTTTATATAACATAATGGCTGAAAACATAAAACGGTAGAAAATAGAAAAGGGTTTGCATGTTAGCTATTGAGTGTTGTTAAACCTGTCAATGTAGTCTCTAATCTACCTGCTTCTTCTGCCCTGCTGCAACTACAACACTTCTCCTTTTTTTCTGCCAGACAGGGCACATTAAACAAGCCTGTATGTTTTGACCCTGAACAAGCCAGAACTATTTTCTCACACTCTGTAGACCCCTGGTTTCCTCGGGATACCTCTGTGCACGTTCATGCACATGTGCAGATGGATATATATCTATGAGTGACTTCCTCTCTTCCACATAGAATATCTATATCAAAACAGCAGACTGACACCTGCACCCTCTGCCTGGCTGAGCGTCAGTCCTGTGGTCAGGGCAAAATGTACTTTCACATGACAGATGGCTGTGTGGGCCTTTAACAGGAAGCCTGGCTACAGTGTTTCACAATCTCTCTAGAAACAAGAACTGAGTACCCGCGCTTTGGTGTGCTGTCCGCATTTTGTGTAATGGATGCCAGCTTGCCTGTAGTGGGTACAAGCACAAGGCGAAGGGAGGGGGTACCCCGACATAAGTGGACCCCTGAGACCTCCTGGAGGGGTAGAGGTGTGGCGAACGTCTGTTTTGGGCATGGCTTGTGTCAGCGTGTTTAGCGTTTGCCTCTGAGGGCATTTATATGCAAATGCTAAACAACCTATTGGGGTGGCTAATTACAGCAGGGCCTTTGTGTGTGCCAGGCAGTGAGAAGCAGGGAGTTTATAGCACGCCAGGCCTGGACTTCCCCTGCTTGTTTACTCATTGTCTTTCCTTATTACCCCCTCATTGACACTCCCCTTTTGTGTGGCTCTGCCGTTTGCCTGCATGCTGGCTCCTCCCCTAGTGGTGCTGGAGTTAATGTAGTAGATTAAAGAGGCAGCACTCTGGCCCTGTTTACTTCCTCTTTCATCTGGTGGCCCAGCTCTGTTTTACTCTGTAGCCATCCCTCCTGTAGCGTTCGTCTAGCCTCCACCCATTCAAGAAGGTTTCAGCCTCACAGACTCTCTCTCTCTCTCTCTCTCTCTCTCTCTCTCTCTCCTACAACTAATGCTCAGCTAATTACTTTGGGTGATAAAAATGCATTTAGGTCAGGTTCTAATGCAATGCAAATTTATGAGCAGGCAGAAGCAAATATTAACTTGTAGAGTCACTGATAGTCATTGGCTGGGGACAAAGGTACACCTCCCTTAACTGTCAAATATGATGGTTTTTTATGTGGTTTTGGTGTCGCTGCCTATGTTGTCTTTTTTTCTTTGTTGTCAGGCATCTAAGCAAAATGACAGCAGGGTGCGACTGTATAGATGCACGCTGCAGCAAAATCATAGTGCAGTGAAGCTCACATATTAAGGTAGCCCTATTTTTAATACTGTATAGAACTAGTCTAAAATATGAACTGGACAGTTTCTTTTCCTTTTCTTGTTGCTGCCTAAAATGACTGTTTTTATTTGTAGTAATGAAACCAAAACCAAGCCCTTGTGTTAAAAGGTGTCCTAATTAGAGAAGAATATTATAAAGAGATTGGAAGTGAGAAAACTTAATTAGTAAAAATGTTTCATGCTCCGTGCTTGTGACCTCATGGCACCATCTGGCTGTATGATCAAGTAATTTGGACAGCAACAAGTTGAATTTCTTTTTTTTCAAGGTCTAGATTGAAAGCCTGGGCACTTGATTAGTTGTAGTTTTTATCTTGTTCTTTTATTCCATGTCCATCAGCTGCAGTATTACTTCCTATAATATACAGAAACTGCATTTGAAGAAGAGTATATGTTGTGTGTGTTAGTTAGTATGTCTTACTATATATTAGTCCCATATATATGTTCAAAAATCGCTGTTGAATACACAACCATATCCAACTGGCCCTGCTGCATTCCTGTGAAATGATTTGCCTTGTGCTAAAACAAAGAGAGGCGAAGAGAGCAAAAGCCCTGGTTTAGTGTTGCTTCCCACTTCATTTTTTTTTTTTTTTTTTTTAACGGTTTGCCACCAGTTGTACCCCTTACTACGCCAATTACACCCCCACTTTCATGTGTTCTCCCTCTGACATACACATATCCCGACACACACTCATAACATACATACGCAGGGGGAGACTTGGCTGGCCAGGGAAAGCCAAGCCGGATCAAAGGCCGTGTGTGAGGGAGCCAGGGCACCTCGCAGAAAACAGCTGCCCCTTGCTGTCTCTGCCTCTCACCCCAGCCTGACAGCAGCCCAGAAATATGAGGCCTCTCCAGACCTCTGTCCTGGGAAAAAAGGACAGGACAGCACACATACACTCAGAAAAGCTTTTGTCTCTGCTCTCTCTCACTCTCCCTCGCTCACCCAGACATACAAAGAAGAAAGAAAGCCGTTTGTCTATGCTCATTCACTCATTCAGCCACAAATAGAAATCTTCGTTTCACGTATACACTCCCTCTGCCAACCTCACAATACCATTAAATTATCACATGCTTGATTTCTCTTTATTGTCTGTTTGTTAAACTCTTTCATTAGCTGTTTTAGTCAATTTGGCGCAATTTGTCTGTCAATCTGCATTTGGCTTTCTCTCCTGCCCTCAACATTGTGCCTGCTCTTTCTATGAGCCAGGCCTTCCTCAACACTGTCTGAGGGTGCTTTTCTTTTCTCCTATACTCTCGCCTCCACCTTTCCTCGCCACATGTCTGGGATTTCTCTCCCTCTGCTCTGCTTCTCCGGCGTGTTCAAACTCTGACAGAGTTGAGAAAGGCATTCAGCTCCCTAATCCGGGCTCCCTCTATCAGGAATGCTAATACGTGTGATTGTGTGACCCGCCGAAGCCCGGCAACATCTGCAGTAGCCTATGGCAAGCCCCCACCCTCCTACACCCACCCTGCCCCCTGCCTTTGAGCGTTCACTCGCTGCCATTATTTCATTGTTTCACTTCACGCCTGTGACTGGGCAGTGCAGTTAACCCTCTGCTGCTCAGGCCAGGCTGGCTGCAGTCCTGCACACAGGGCCAGAGGGGTACTGAGGAGGGGTCTATGAGTTTGGGACAGCCCTTTCCCAGGACAGGCCTCCATCTGGACCCCTACACACCGCTCTACCCCCTCACACTGTTTACTTATGCATTCCACTACTAGTCAGTGTGCATTTGTGTGTTCATATTGTCTGTTGAAAAGTATGCTAACATGTGAGTTACGGCATAATTGCAAGCATGACCATCTGTGTCTCACTGTTGGACATTTCTATATGAGTAGTTTTTGCTTTCTCAGGGACATCAGGAAAAAAGAAACTTACTCTTGATAGGATGAGATCTGAAGGTATGGTGGATTTAGCCAATGAAAACCTGTTATTACATTTCTCTCACACCCCCTTTGCCAGGTATTGGAGTTGAAAGAAATTATTGTTGGGATAGTGTCTGTTTTCAGAAAGATGAATTACTGGTAAAGCGCAACTGTCGAAGTGAATCTGTGTCAGGCTGTAGCGCTGCTGATTGAATTACCCTTCTCCTCAGTCCTGCCTGTACTTCTGCATGCATGTATTCACGCTACAGCGTACCATAAACAAGCAAAGAAGTAGATTTGATTTCTATGTGCTTCATTCATATCCTAACATTATTAGTTATTAAATCTTTAGGATTGTTAGACCTGTCAGAATCTGGCCCATATAATCTGTTTTTGCTGGATTCCAATAAAAAAGTGTGCACAGTATATACCATGCACACTTTGGTTTCAGACCACCACAAGAAGATGTTAGAAAAATGTTACACTTGCACTGAACAATATACCGTATACAGCAAGTCATTACCTGTCAGCTTTGGTACACATTCGTCAATGGTTAGGTGTCCCTGCTCAAGTGTGTCTGTAGTAATTTGTTGATGCCAGGGATGAAAGAAGCAACTAAAATTTGGTGTAAAGCAGGCAGCCTGAATATCTGAATATGGACAGCAGCTCATTTTACCTTTAAAATAAGCCCACAGCTACAGTAGTGGTAAATTAATTTTAACATGTGCAGCAGCCCACACAAAATAAAAGTGTCTAATTGTCAGCTAATGGAGTATGTTTGCTACCTCAAAGGTAGATGTGTCCCTACAAACGCTTTCCAGTGTGTTACAGAAATTCAACACAACCTGTCAGTAAAATGAAAAGCTACACAAACAGGGAGTCAGCTTTGTACCCAGCTGCAATGTCTGTGGTAACCACCAGGGATCCACATTCAGTGACCATGTGTCCATCCCTGGCCATGGAAAACACACACACTGACACATGGACACACAAGCATGCTGCTAATGCTGGGACAATGATTTTGTCTGAAAACCATGATTAATCATTACATGTTTGCAAAGCAGGGGCAGTGTAACCATGGGGACATAAAGTGATCCACACTGCTTTGCATATCAACAGAAAAGTTTACAATTGCAGTACAACTCTGGGTGTTCTTTAGAGTTGCTACAGGCCCGAGTAGCTTTAAAGAGAGATCCTCTCTTTTAGGATCTTCTGGCTTCGTGTGACCTCTGTTGTTCAGTTCAACAGGCTGTTTGTAGTGCGCTTGAACAGATTATTGGGTGATTCAGCATGAGTGAAGGTTTTCAAGATTGTAGTTGCTGTCTTCTCACTGGTCTAACTGACTCTTTTGAACATGTAGTTAATCTTTGAAACCTGCATTGCAAAAATGTTAAAGGATCATGTAAATCAAAAGAGAGTGTACCAATTTAAAACCATGAATTTGTAAAATCAAGCTTTTATTTCTGTGTAATTTTCCTGACTTTTGCGTCTACCTTGCTTTTCAAGGCCTAACATAACAGAGAGATTATTTACTGGTTAGAACATGTTTTGCAGAAAAAAAGGTGCAAATTATTGCAGCAGAAAATTGAATGAATATCTTTTCTCTCAGCTTTGTGTGCACGATTTGGAAATGCTAAACATAACTTAAAAAAAAAAATTTAATTCCCGATAATGGCTGATAATAATTTTCTGTGCTGTTTTGAAATGAAAGGGAATGGATAAGCACAAGAGGTATGTTAAGACTGATTTATAAATATGGTGGCGTCACCATGTAAAACTGCCATACATGTCAAAAAACTTTCAAATCAACAACCTGCAGTTGAACAGAAGACACAAAAAAAGTCACATACTGTTTTATACTGTACTTTTTGTTCACATCAGAGTTACAGAATGTTAAACTTGGATTCATAGTTTCTCAAAATAGACAGTCCTCTACAGCTGTATTTTAGTTTAGTGTTCTCTGTGGCTCTGTGTGATAACGATTTTGGTTGTTCCCTGCAAAAACGATTTAAACTGAATATGAGCCATAGGGGACTATAAGTCGGCCTGCCATTCCAGTTCCCATGATGGCTCATTGAAACCAGGGATGGAAGGATGTCCTCCATTTTTAAGATCAAACCTCATGCCATTACAGGCCTTCATTCACATCCACAGCAAAACACTGCTCTGGAATGATCATCTACTGTGTAATGTACACACACTCTGACATTGTTTTAAATCTGTACATTCTAGATATATTTTGTGTTACCAGTATAAGATAGAAATGTTTGATTGAAATAACTGCAGATTACAGCTCCCCCATTCATTTGTTTACAGACATGTTTCAGGGTTTCGAGACAGTTTAAAAGGAATGGGCTCTACAGAGCCAAATTGGATCTGGGTATGTAAATACTGCTCTGATGTTTAATGAGAAGCAAAGTTAGCTAATTATAGCAGCTCTGAGAAACATGAGGAGGACAGTGGGAAATGTTTCCATCACTCCCTAGCTCTATAGATTACTGCCTAATTGCCTCAATCGAATCAGGCGGAGACATTAGCCAGAGAGGCAGAGAGTGAGAGAGAAACATGGGGATGGGGCTGATTACACATATCCGTCGGTGGCTCTTCAGATAATCCAGCAGAGGACCAGCAACTCCGGCTTTCTGACATACCATGAGCCTGTCTATCTTCTTTAGTCTGCATGTCTCCCATGTTCTACTCCCTTCCCCCAGTGCTGTTAAGAAGGTGAGGATAGCAGGGTACTGTATTCTCTCCTGCCACGCAAACCAGCTGCAGAGGTGATTCATACTCCTATGCGGAAGTTTTTCAACTATAATTACATGTAATTCTGACACATGTTTATGCCTGATTTTACCAGACAGCTTCTCCACTAATGACAAAGTACTACATAACATCCTCCAAAACATTTGTTACAACAATATTTTTCTACGTTATTATTGTATGTCGTAATTCTAAGTGGTAGGTGCAAAATGTGCAGTGTTAGTTTGGCTGACCTGTTGAGAAGCTGGGAGACTAGTTTCTTACTTTTTACAACAAATGCTTTAATATGTACTTGTCAAATATCAGGAGTGCAAGAAAGTCAAACTTAACACTTAGTGTTTTAAGATCCTGATGCTGTTAAGACAGCTTGTCTTTCCTCTCGTTTATTTCTGTCACACTGGAAATAGTGAAAAGGGCAGACACTGACTTGTTTATTTAATTTTTTTTAATTCCTGTTGGTGGTTAAGGATTAAACAAGGAGACTTTTGTGTATGGCTGTTACATGTGTGCCCTGCTTATGTTTTGTAGGCAGGGTGGGGGGAAATAAGAAGCTCTATTGGATCTGTTTCATCCTCAGAGCACAGTGATATTGAGGTCAGCTGTCCAAAATGATCTCATGTTAAGGAATTGGCGAGTCAGCAGGGTCAGAGCAGAACCGCCATGACGACACTTTCTCCACGGTGATAACGCTGCCCTCCTTTCCCTCCCCTGCACTTCCTTCGCATGGGAACAGCAGACAGTAGCCTGAACTGTGTCTGTGCCCTTTTACTCTGCAGCAAGATGGTACTGCATTTGTTTTCTCACAGAACCAGGCTCAGAAATCAGGTGATAGATAGTCTTGGTTACGATGAATTAGATCTTTACAGTTCTGATGATCCAGAGTTGCATGACTAATCCTTCCATATTTTTTAACCATAAATAAACATCTGAAATGCTCAAAATAGCCAACAGAAAATAGCTGTTTCCTGGATGTCATAGCGGTGTAAACGGGTGCCTGAACAATCCTTCCTTCAGTTTCCCAGGCAGGATGCCATGGAGCATGGCGAAGAAACTGCACGTAGGAGTTCTGTGTGGGGAACCCAGACCCCAGCAGAGTCCTTTTTAACAGTTCCGTTGGGAAAGTAGGCACTGTAAACAGATAACGGCGCTCATGCAGAAAGGGCCGGAAATGGGAGGTCTTACTCGTCCAGACAGTGAGAATGGGCACTCTGGGTGTGAATCTTTGGAAAGACGTATGGGAGTGAGTGAGTTGGGTATTTTGCATCAGTGTCGCTGCTCATTTACATTTCACTTCTCCCCTAGCATTGGCTTCAGTGTAGGTAGACTGCATGGATAAAATACCAACAGTTGGCTTCATCAGCTGTTGAGCCAAATACTGTTGTAGTGTATTGAGCAGAGCTTTAAAAAGTGTGTTTGTTTTGCTCCCAGGTCATGCACACCAGTCTCAAGTGACTGTCTGTAAGTAGGCTACAGCTCATATCTCTTTTCTGTCCTAAAATCAGTCACACAGGACCCGGCTCTTTCACTTTCTCACTACTTTCTCACCCTTTCTCTCTGTCTCCCTCTCTCTCTCACACATGTTCCCATAATTTATGGCTGCTGGGTCCTTGATCAATTGATAGCAGGGAATCCTTTGGTAAATAGAGTTTTAGACACATTGCCAATAGACCTGGGCTATTGATTGGAGTGTAAATTAAAAACTTAATCAGGTCTCTGAGATAAGATTTATCTCCGCCCCAAGCAAATTACAGGGCTGACTTGGAGACATAAAGGCAGGCCGGTGGGCAGATGAGCACTGCCCCTTTGTGGGTGCCAAGTCTGGCCACGTTTCTCTGTCCTGTTCCTGTTTCACTGCCGCTCTCACCCACTTCTAGGCTCATTTCCCTCTTGTTGAATAGACCATGAAGACTTTTAGTGTTGACATAATGGATGAAGGCTTTTCTTGTAGTCTTTAGTTAGAACAAGACCGGCTTAGACAGACACAGTTTAAAGCATCTGGTGAACATATTTATCCAATATGTCTTATTATTCCATGATGCACTTTTAGTATGGCTGACCCAAGTGGGAAGTAGTTTTATTTCTTTATCATTTTGTTCTGTTTAGCAGTTTGTCTTGTTCAGTCTTGTCAATACCCCCCCCTCCCCCCCCTTTCTCTCTTTCTCACTGTGTGTTTAATCACTTACTTTCATTGCTGCCTGTGATGAAATATGTAAATCATTACACCCAGCTTTTATTCCTTCAATAATATTCTCATCTTGTTGAGGTCATTTTACGCCACAATAAATTTATGCACATTCATACGCACATGCAGTGTTGTCTATATTTTATATGTATTAAGACAATCCTTGGGATTGCACATTGATCAGTATATGGATTTTCACAGTAATTGCTGAGGGAAATTTTCTCTGTCTCTACTCTTCTTCATTATTAATATTGGGAAATGGGTATACATTCAACATGTCTCTGAGTATAATTTCATCTTGAAATAACGAGAGTACTTTTAATTCATGCCAGCTAATACAGAGCGGCACAGCTACTGAGAACTGGGCTTTCCTACAGATAAGAAGACGCACTCACCAAGGATTCTGGGATAGGTACCTCACAGGTATCTGTCTGGATCTTTTAGTCTGTAATTAAAACATACTTTTTTTCTTCTTGTGATTAAGACCAGCATTAGGCTCCTCTCACAGTTTATAGCACATCCTATTATCTCTGGTTATAGTCCTCATATAGAAGCCAAAGAAATGACATTGACCTAGAGAGAGAGAGAGATAGACATACAGTGAGAGGAAGATGGAGAGCAGACAGTTGAGGAGGTCATATGTTTATTAACAAATAACTGTAAATATACATAAATATAATAAAATGTGCATCACCCCTGAGGACTATTATATTGGTGGTGAAAATATGGACATTATTTTGGGTTTGTGAAGTGCTGGGTAAGTGTTAGAGGTCCCCAAAAGAGCCATGCAACCCAAACCATCCAGTGGCTACATAATGGTGGCCAACCTTTCTCTTTGTCTAGTTGTGGGGGAGGCTGAGACCATCGGTAATAGGCTTTTTGCCTGATAAGCCCAGAAAATACTCGTTTAGTTAGTGAAAGTGCAGAGGGATCCTGGCCTGATAAACCCGCTGTTTCCGTCTGTAATACCCAACAGCTAAAATCAATAGTTGGGATAATTCTCCTGCTAGTCGTCCAGTCTCATTTATCTGCAGCCTTCCTCAACCCATGTACATGGGGGTGGTGGTTAGCTGGAGTATGCCTCTATGTATATTAGAGGTTATATAGTTACACTTACATGTAACTTTGCTTTTTGTGAATGTTTCTCGCATTTATCTCAAATGCCGTTTTCAGTACTACAGTGGATGAGGTTCACTGCCAAATGCTTGCACTAAATCTCTAATATTTTCCAAATACAAAGTGCACCAGTGTTGGTGCAGAGTTCACTGGAGGGCAAACTCGGACCCATATCACAAGCACCCCTAACACCTAGAAAATGACTCTAACTCCCAGCAATCAGCTCAGGTGTTGTCTCTGAGTGAGCGCATGTATAAATCTGGTGGGAGGAAGTGGCTGTCAGCACTAATTCAGACCTGTTAAGAGCTGTGTGCTCTGTCAACACAAGCTCTATGTTCTGACACAGGTGCTTGATTAGGCTTAAAAATACAGCACAGGTAGTGCCATGGCACTGTCATGGGATTAAAAGGTTCCGACAAGAGACAAAAGAAGTCCATGCATGAGTTTGATGACCCTGATGAGGGCTTTGGGTCAAAATAGTTTCTCTACTTCTCTGGATTTTTATGTCCAAAATTGCCTCTCTTCTCTATGCACTGTGCTAGTTGTGCCAGAACGCCTGATCAGGCACACTAAAGAATGCAGAATTACCCCCATATCACAACTCCACTGTCCCACTTTAGCCAGTGTTATCATTTTGCTGGCAGGCTCTCCCAGAGTTAGTTTCTGTGTAATCTTTCTGGCCATCACAGCACTGCTGTAAAATACAGCCTCAGGTGTTAGTAGGCAGGGTGGTTAGCCTGCGACACCGTTACCTAAAGTGCAGTGTATTAAAAAGCAGTCAGGGCCCTGGATCACAGTATATCACAAGGGAGAGGCAGCGATAAGGCCTGCCTGCCCGCCCGCAGATCAATGAAGGTTACTGACATCATATCACAAAGTGAAAGCGAGTGCTGCACCCCTAGCTATTTATCAGTAGTGGATCGGACATGAAAGGGGTGGAGGGGAGAAAGGACAAGACAGGACAGCACTTTTCCCCCGTGTCGGGGGCTTGAGCCCTGACTCCTCCTCTCCTACCCTTTCGCTGACTCCTCCCTTGGACTGCAGTGGCTCCCATATGGCAGTAGCAAGGAGGCTGGGGGGAAATATAGAGGCTGCTAAGACTGAATGAGGCTGAAGTCAGGAAGATTGACAGTGACAGCTTTCCTTGATATTTCAGCTCGGGCCTTTGTCTCTTTCACTTCCTCATGCTTTTTTTTTTCTGTATATTTAGGTGCGTAAAAGTACTGCTGAGGACCTTGATAATCAATTCAAACATTTTTATTTGAATATTAAATTATATTGGACCTTTCTCTCTACTCTTTTACTGTCATCCTATATTCTGCAACCTCCTGAGGCACCACTGGCCCGGCATGGTACTGGTATGACAGGTTAGAAAGACAAAACACAAACACATGATAGCCATGACTTCTGTAAACTGTAACCTTTTTCTTTTCTTTACCTTTCCACAGCTGTATCGGTATAATGCATTGTATATCATAAATACCCTATTCTCCTCACTTAGGTCTGCATTAGTATGGTAGTATTGAGCTGTGTGCACGCGCAAATGCACTTTTGCATTTCCATGCGTAGGAGATCATGCTTACAGGTACTGTATGGGTTCCATTTATCAGCTGCCTGGGGCACAATGTGGAGGATTTCCCCCAATGGGTTAGTGTGTAACTGCTCTGTCAATACATGCTTGTCAAGGCTGGGAGAGTGTGGGGGGAAAAGGCCCCTCACTCCAACGCACTGAAGCCACTTATTGACCAGCCAATAGCTATTTACCTCTTGACGGTGGCAGGCAGAGAGGAGGCCTAGCTCGGCAAGAGGAACTCTGTGGTTCATTCCCAGCTCCCAGGACTTCACAGCTACTAGCTTGCTCTGAACCAAGCCCATCCTGAGCCAGGAAGCAGAACCAGTGGCTCAGACAGGAGACAGGGAGGTCTGTGTTTATGTGGAGCAGGTTGTCCTCTCCTGGCTCCCTGTCTTTGCCGGTACTGGCTGTGTGTGCAGCTTGCTGCTGTAAAGCCCTGCTTCCTCTCTGGAATCTCAGTGTTGACAGAGAGCATCTGGGCCCTGGGAGAGCTTCCAGCCTGCTGGGTCCTCACATGTACACACAAGGAGGGAGGGATGGAGGGGGAAGAGTAAGAGATGTAGAGCGCAGCTTTCAGTTAATATGCTGTATACCATCTCTGTATGTCTTTTCTAACTTCCCTGTGCCTGTTGACCTGCCCGTGGACCTATATCTTAGTCTGTTCCCCTCCTCTTTTCACCACAAGCATCTAAAGGTGGAAGGTTTTATGAATGGGTGTTTTGATAGGAGTTTCTTTTATCCGAGCCTACTTTGATTTAACAAAGAAAAGAATGTTGTCAAGGAGGTGTTCATCTTTCCTCTTCTCCTTTTGTTTTCTTAGACCTTCTCGCTCTGGTGAAAATCCCCCTTTTTTGTGGGCTGTACAGATCTTTGCACTGTGTGTTGGAGTTGTGGGTCGCCTGTCAGGACATGTCCCATATACCTGAGTCACAGTAGGATTAGTTAACCCTCACAGTACTATTGAGGAAGAGCCTGCCAAACCACGCACAGCTGGGGTTTAGCTAAGAGGCCGGAAGAATAGTAAGTGCAAAAGTTAGGCCTTAAAGTTAAAAATATGCCACACATACCCATCAGTTCATCCAGCTTTATCACCTAAAGAAATTCCTTCTCTCAGCCAAACTGTATATGTATTTCATGTATATTAAACCGAAATGAGATGTCAATTTTGCACAAAGTAAGCCATACAAGAGCAGCACGGCGAGATGTCCCGCTGTTAAAGAACAGCTGTACAAACAAAGAGAGGGGAAAAAGAACAAGAAAAACACATTATATCAACATTTAACAACAGTTGCTCTGTAATCTGGTATTACTTCCACAAGCAAAGGAGGGGCCTGTGTCAGGCCAAAGTGAACTTGGATACTGTTGTGGCAGGAGGAAGCCAAGTGCTTTCAAGAGGTTAGCCCAAGATGTGAAGGTCTACAGACTCATCTTAATCCAGGAGGCTTGTACTTAATCGCTTTTGATGTGCATGTGAACATGACCTGCTTCAACATTCCAGCCCTGACCATACCAAGTTCAGAAGACCAGGGCAAGACTAAGCAGAAGGGAGGGGCTGAGGGGAGTGGGGTGGTGGGGGTGGCTTCGGCTTGCACTAATTGGCTGCCAGGCTTGTCTATACTGCCTGGGGCAAAAGGGATACTCTGCCCTCAACCCACCATCCCCAATGTCTTCCAACTGTCCTCTCCCAAACACCCTTTCTCTTCTCCGGGCCCTCCTGTGCCACCCCCTGTGTCCTGGGTCCCCCTGGGTTGTGTCTGTGTGTGTGCTTGTGTGCGCACGTGCATGTACATGCTATACTGTGTAAGCTGGCACATTATTAAGGGGAATTCCAGTGAAAGAGAGAAGTTGAACAGAGAAGGGTCTGTCCCCTGGATCTGCTGTGGGTGGCATCCCAGCATTCTTCTTTGTGTGTGATTTCTGCCCACAGTGACCCTGTGTGTGTTTCTCTGTTCCTGTCAGTGTTATATTACTGGCTGATGGCACATAGGACTCCTATATGGAGCATGAGAACTCCCATCTGCCTTGAGTTCACTGAACCTATTGTGGAAGTCTGTGAAGACTTGGAACTGTTGTCAAGCCAGGCTTCGGGAGACTAAGTTAGAGAGATTTGGCTGAGGCGGGCTAGGGCTTTGCAGCCAGGCAGTCATCCAGAGTGACAGAGCACCAAGATGGAAAGGGAAGGCTGAGGGTAATAGGAGCAATGGGGTATTAACAAATGAGAAGTCATGACTTGGCAACTGTGAGTGTAGTTCACACACAGACACACACAAACGCATGCACACACTTTGGTATAGCGAGCAGAAGAGGCTGGCACACTGTAACGTCTTGCCAAAGCATTGGAGAGAAGTGCAGGCTGTGCGTATGCCCCTTCCTGTTTTGTCCCTGTGTGTGTGTGTGTGTGTCTGTGTGTGTGTGTGTGTGAGTGTGTGCGTGTGCTGTAAAGTGGTTCAGGTGCGGTTAATGTTGGCACCAGATCTTCAGGCCCGCGGCAATAAACAACAGAGCAGGCAGGAGGCCAGATGCAACTCCACAAACTTTTAACCTCTCCCTCAGCTAATCCCTCGCCACACTAGTAACTCTTTCTTTTTTTAACTCATTCTTTCACCTCTCACTCTCGCTCTGTTCTTTATTTCTCCTCCCACTGCCTTCTCTTCTTTCTTTCTGTCTCTCTCTCCTTTAGTCCCACTCTCCTTTTAAGTGAAGTCAGTGTGCTGACCTCTAAATAAAGGCTGGAACACTACAGCTGTTACCAACTTCAAACAGCCAATGGCTCAGAGTGGAGCCTGTGCGAGTGTTAGGGGTAGAAATAATGTGCCTATTAAAACTAACTTAGAGCCCTCTTTACTCTCAAGGCTCCCTGGGTCTAAGTTGACCACACCACACCAGGCTTGATACTTACTCCTGCTCAGCCAAGACAATCACAGTGCAGTCAGCCCTAACCCAACCCAGTGTGAGATAAAGAGTGAGCTAAGACAAAGACACTGTTCATTTTGAGTCCACAGTGTCTGTATAATTTCCAGTCTTTGATATGATCTTTTCATGGTGGAGGGCACTAACAAAGGGTCACCTACACTTCCTCATATTAGGCGCCAGTTACATCATTTGACTGGACATTCACAAATGTAGCCTCATGCAAAACCCCAAATCATACACTTGTGGTTAGTTCTCTGTTCAACACTGTGCTTTTATATTTCTTTTTCCTGGCACACATGACAGGTAAATGCTAAAAAATAAAAAAAATAAAGAACAGTAAGTTCACCAGGGCATAGTAATTTTTTTAAACAAATGAACGTGTCCAGGTCATTGTTGTTATTAGTTAGATCTATATCAGTGGAAAAAGTTAACCTCCGTGTTCATGGAACAAGTTAGGCTGACAAAACCCAGGTCTGGTTCACAATGAATCATCCACCTCAAGCCCATATTAATAGAACTTGTAAAAATGGGAGCTGTCTTTTATCCAAACACTGACAGAATGTCTTTATGATATAAAGACTGAGCCAGAACCAAAATGGAAAGCATCAGGATTAGTCATCCCACTCCCATGATTGTTGTCTCTTGTTATAAAGAGAAGGGTTTCAGGATTTATTGTCTGTACAGATGGTTTTCCTACCATGACATATCCCCCTAAACTACGTTATTTCTTACATTTAGATTCTTAGTCCTGTTCTTTAAGAGAGCTTTCCCTATAAGACCAGTTGATGTTTTACTGGGTTAACCTGTTTCCAGTGGATGCTGTTGCCTACCAAAGCCCTTATTTACTTAGGGCACAAGTAGCATATAAAAATAAGCAATAAAACATCACAACACCATTTAGTGAATTTGTGTTAAATACAGTTATGCAATTTGTTTAAAACCTTCCTTGAAGTGTAATTCAACAATGAAATGAACATGTAGTACTTTGTGTAGTAAGTATTTATCTATGTTTGGAACACCAAAATACTGTCCAGCAATTGATTTAATTATGCTCTAATGCTTTGCTGTAGTAAACCACACTCTGCCCTTAAACACAAATTAGATGTTATAAACTAGTTGTTATGATTTTTGTATGTCATCCTTGTTGCACATTAGTTACTACACATCTTTTCTTGAATGCTCATAGGCATTATTTTCTGCAGGCCCTTCTTTTTGTGTGTGTTTGTTTTGTGCATACGTGTGTCTGTGTTTGTGTTTTTCCCTTGAGAAAAATAATTACAAGTTGTGCGAGTTGTCATTATGAGCCTGGCTGTCCAACCTTCCTCCTGACTGCATGGCTGCAACAGGTTAATTACATGTCTCTCGTTGATGATGTCACTATGTTGGCTACTTTTCCCAGGCTTGTGGACACAGACTTACTTAAGCTGACCTGGGTCTTGGCGATTCCTAAGTTGTGATAGGCACTTTAGGTTTTTCCCCTTTTTTGTGTGTCATTTGTATTTTAAATACTTGTTTCAAAGAGAGGCCGTTATTTCAGGACTCTCCTAGTCATCTCCCCCAGAGAATCATCTCTGCTTATAGGCTTCTTCCTCCTGATTTTTAGTGTGTGTCTCCGATTTAATTTATTAGCACCGTGCACGTGGTTATTTAACTTGCCTGTTGAAAAATAGATAAGGAGCTCTACAACTGTAAAAAGAATGGACTTGTGCCAAAAAAGATAAAGCCAAAAAATGTGCGTGTGTTCCTGTAGTGTGACTCATGTTATTCTCAAAATATCCCACTTGACCTTTTTTTTTTTTTTTTTGAATGGTTACAGGTAAAATAGGCAGAGTTTCGAAACTAGAAGAGTATAGTATTGAAACATATAAGTTGCCCTTGTTTGGAAAGAAGTGGAATAGTATTACTAAAGCACAAGTACACATAGAATACATTCCTGGCTGAAGTGGGTGAATGAGCAAGTCGAGGAATGGACAAAACATTCCTTCTGGAACACCTGAGAGGTTAGGCGGATGGTGACTGCAAGCTAAGAGAATGCTGAGTGCAAATCTCTGTCGACAAGCTGTGCCTCCTGCTCTGCTCCACCTGGGGAATGTGTTACCTAATGGGCCACAAAACTGCCTGGAGACCACAGCTCTCTTATCGCTGATATTAGATGACCCTGCAAAAAAAAAAACAGGAATCCATCATGAAGAATAAGACCCTTGCAGAAAAGTAGGATTGAAGACTTTTCTCTTTTTCTGTGGACAGAAGGAAAGAATGGTAGGTAATGTTATCTTGTTCACAGTTACAAGAATCCTGCTTGCAGAGTCTATGGGTTTCGAGTTTCTAATATGTATATAAAGTTTCACTGCACAATGGATCTTTTGTCTAGAGCAAACTGAACGCTCCCCCTCCTTCTTTTCCTCCCTTCTCTTGTAAAAAAAATGCATTCATGTGCTTGTGGGGCTGTGAGGACTCAGGTTTCTGCTATCTTTGTGTGCCATGTCGTCACTCGCCCCCGCGAGCTGAAATGTGCATCTTGCACAGGCAAGCGTACTGCCAGGGCTGCTTCCAGCCATGGATTAGGGAGAATCCAGGAAACAACGGACTCCTGACAAAACAGCAGCATGACAGGTAACTGAAGTTGCACTGGGGAGAGAGGAGGCAGACGATAATTACAGAGCTTTTTGTTTTCTGGGCACTCTTAGCTGGCTACTTAAGTGCCTGATCTGAAATCTGTGCCTTGTAATTACAGTAGTGGGCCCCATTAGGGCAGAGGTCTTGGTGGGGATTATTCTCCTACTCTTCTTTCCACTGTATGTGTATGTGAGACCTCCCCACCTCCTCCTGCGTCATGTAGAAACCACAGCAGTCAGGGCAGAAGGAGGAGCAGGAATTAGCCTTCCTCTTGTCTCACTGCCCTGTGTGCATGGTCACATTCACACTTGCTGCCTGATCTCAGAGCCAGAGATGACAGTACCATGACCAATACTTAGCATGTCTGCCTTTCCTTTTCTCTTCCCCCCTCTATCCAGCTCCATAATACCTTTGCTGCTCATGCTGACGCTGAGAGATTTGTGTTGATTATGACAGGGTTGTCACAGTGATGACTGTGCGGCACGGCGTGTGTCATGTCGAGTTGGCAAGGGCTTTTGGCATAGAGTCTGTGGAGATTCTGTTGTGGCGCTAGGTTGACGCTAGACTAAATGCCATCAGAACTGTATCACCAGGTTGATGGAAGAATGCCAAGAGATTTACTGGTGGAGTTCAGAGGATAAAACCTTGGCAATTCCTATTGTATCACTAGACAGAGAGAAACATAAAGAGTGAAAGTTAAAAAAATAAATAAATAAACAAAAGGAGTAAGAGAAATGAAGACAGAAATGGCCATGTGACTCGGAGATGGGACTTAAAGTGGGTCAAACGTAGAAAGGGTCATCAAACGCCTCCAACCTCTAGGCACAGAAACACAGATCTACAAGTCAACATTAGATAGATCCTGCCTCTTTAAGCTGCTAGCCCTCCTAATAGATTCTTAAGCACTGGTTTTAGTGCATGTTAAACCAGGATTACCCAATCAATTACGGTCAGTACAAACAAGGATTACTTAAAACAGTACATTTTTCTTGTTGAGAGGCTAAAAGCAGGGTAAATGGAAGAAGTAGCGCGGCTGTTGATGCGAAGAGCAGTCACGATGGGGTCATGATGACCCCAGACATGAGCACCACGGGGAGGAGATAAATCCTCATTTTTACTCAATGAAGAGGTTTGTAGAGGATCCCCTGATTTTTAATTTTTTTTCCAAGTATTTCTGCTAGGTTTGTTGCATTGACACATAAACCCCCCCTGAAATGTACAGTGTAGTCCACTAGATGATCAGTTTTATTGAAATAATGATGCATTTCTGATGTTGCCCCACTATGTTGGCTGTGTGAAAAACATGAGTTTTTCAGTGGGCGTGGAGTACTGTGAGAGTTGATCAACGCTTAAACTCACATACTCGCCCTTTCTCTGAACTCAGCTTTTGTTTACATTTTAATCACAATCAACAGCTGTAACCTCCTTCACAATACCCAGCAAGTAAGGACATATATACTTGCCAAACCAGATCCCTGCGCTCATGTGTGTCTGTGTTTACACATTTGCTCTCTCCCACGTGACGCACCACACCACCCCTTAGATACCGAAAATACACCTTAGAAGCCAGTGTTTTATAATACTAGGTTGCATATGATTGGTTGACCAGCTGCTTGTCATCTCTGAACCAGGGCCATTGTCTTGATGTCCTGAGACAGCAGTAAGTATGTGTCATTAGACAGCCTATGCATTGGCTTTGAATGGGCTTATGTGTCATCTTAACCTCTGCACATGTGTCAGTCCATCTTTAGAGAGCTGCCAAGGATGTGAAGAACTCTGCAGAATTTTCAGTCAAAACTCTGACTTCTGTCTCGCACACACACATTCCCTCTTTCATTCAGTTTTCCTCATGTTGTCAGTCAGTGCTGAGTGACTGGTGACTAAGAGCCCTCTCCTGTGTAAAAGGTCAGCCGGCTCGTTGGAAAGAAAGAGTCAGCTGTCTTTTTGGAAAGCAACTGTTCTCAGAGCATTCAGTTTGTCAGTCAGTCAGCCATTTCTAATCACAATACATGGATAACTATGGTGAGACAGTGGGATCTAAATAGGATTTGACAGGAGAAACTTAAGTGTAGTGACTGTGGCTTCACTGGATGAATTATGACCACAGCTGGACAGAACTGGGCAGCATATACTGTCCCTCAGCAGTGTTCATGGCATTATGCTGCTGTTTAATGGGACTTCTCCCAAGGACTAAATATGTCAAAATATATTTATACTTAGGTTAATTATTGTTGGTCCCTCTGTTTGATTGGCGGTGTTACAGACAAAGGGTTTGGAACACCGTCTGTTTTATGTGACTATGAAGCAAATATTAGTGCAGTGCAGTTAAATTCCAGTTGTTGTTTTTTTGGGTCATATGAAAAAAGAAAATCACCAAATTAGCAAATTCAAACACAATTCAAAGGTAAAACATGGTTGTGTTCAAAAAAAAAAAGTGACTGTTTGTCTCCATTTTGAAATGAATCTTACTTAATTAAGAAGCAATGAGAGTCCACAGATAGCATTCCTTAATTAGCTTAAGCTGGCTGCTGTAACCAGATCCACTGCATTAATGACAACACAGCCCCTGTGAAAAGCATCATTGTTCTCAAGATAATTGTCCTTTTAGTTAACGCGGCCCGGGAAGGGCTCTCCTTGTTAGAGGAGCTGGCTGGGACCAAGGACAGCCGGAGGCAGGGAGGGGACCAGGACTGATACTGGCCCAGTGCCCGTTGTGACAAGCCCACTTGTGCCCTCTGCTGAAATCCCCTTAGTATGCAGTGGAATTAGCTGTCCCCAGGGTGTGGCACCAGGGGTTGGTCATTAATTATATACCCTGAATCTTAACGAATGAGGAGCAATCAATAAAATAAAGCAGATGTATGCAAATAGCATGCTGATTATACTGCCTAATGACATGTCATGTTGTTGGCAGGAGACTGCTGAGGGGGGAAAGGAAGGAGGGAGATGGAGATACAAAATACCAGTCTTGTGTTCAGACGTAAACATTGTAAATTAATTTATTACATTTTTTGTAGCAGTAGATTTGAGCAGCATTTTGAGCTATGAACATGCACTGTTTCATTAGCTCGTTAGATTCTGTTTCAGATCTTATCATTGTAGTTTTATGTTTCTCTGCGAGACAGGGTGCAGTGACTGTCAGCCAGGAAATGGTGTGAGACCTAAGGGTTGGGTCGACTGGAATTTGAGCAAGATAGGGTAAACTCTGGTGGAGCTGGAGCTGTTGGGGTGTTAGTGGCACTGCTGATAAGGGCTATAAGGGAAAGGAGGAGAGGTTAGTTCACCTGCTTGGAACTCTGCCCCTGCACTGAGATCTCCATTGTATCCAGCCAGCTGGAGCTGTTGGAAACTCTATACCTGCCTTTAAGCAGAGAGGGAGGGCAGCCAAGAATTAACTGCTGCCTCATCCTGGCAGCCGCCAAGGATGCTGTCTGCCTCCATTCATGGCGAGCGTGAGAGGGCAAAGAGGAAAGAACAGAAAGGGGAGGGGGAAAAAAAACGTGCTGGCAATGTGTGTCAGAAAAACCTGAAAGAAATTAGAAAGAGGAATTAGCTGTATTCTTATAGGAATGAATGTATCCTTCCTTCTCTGCACAGCATACGAGGAGATTTTGTTCGTACAATAGAAGTACAATAGAAACATGCATGTCTGCACTTCCTCAAAGAGAATACAGCTCATATTGGTGAGTAGTGTCGATTTCATGGCCCAGCTATGTATCTTTGTCTAGACTGTACTCTGATAAAGGATACTTTATAACATATTTGCTTGTATTGAAAATATTATATATTAGTATAAATGGAGGTTCGACAGAGGAAAACTGTATTAGGGCACAATGTAGTACAAAAAAAAAAGTCCAGCTCATCCGATTGCTGTCTGCTGATAACCTGTACATAATGTCATGGTTTATTGCCATAGTGCCTGACTAGACCCAGGGTTTGATTACGATCCCCCATGGTTTTTCAGCTTCCCTTCAGGACAGTGAAATCTAAGACCTAAGCATTTCAGGAGGCCAGGACAGTCCAAGGAGAGGCCAGAGAACAGGTGGTGACCCTATGCATCTTTGGAGTATATTATTGACCAGGGTCCAGCATCCAGATTGATTACTTTATTGTATTGCCATGAACCTCAGAGGCTAGAGACATCTGGTTGACCCTGGCCGGACAGAGCATCACAGTGACCCTCACCTTAGCTAAAGAGTTATGTGGCTTTGACCTGCTCTCTAATGTGGAGGTCTTGACCTGCTCAGCCACTGGCCTGAGTACAGAGCTAAAGTGAGCCTATGCCTTCGCTCTCTGGTGTCAGCCTAGGTAATTTAAGGGCTGGGGGTAGGCCAGGGTCTTTGCGGGGGCCACCTTGTTTTTGGCCTGACTGTGTCCTGACTTAAGACCTTCCTCTGACCCGTCGGTGTTCATTGTGTCAGCAAGATGAGCAGATCCAGGGAAAAATGTTAATTAATCTTCACCAAATTACTTCGGAACGGTGGAAAATCAATATATCTCTATCAGATGTCCCCACTTCCAGCTAATGGTCCAGATAGATGGTTCATGGTGAAGAGGATTGATGCCAAAAAGGTTTTTTTTTTAAATTATTTATTACTAATAATTTTTAGTAAAGGTAAAGGCAAACTACATTATACTTTTATTGTCTGCATGTAGGACTTTCACACAGCAAGTGGAACCTTACGGTGTTGTGTGTGGTGCAGCAGTATTCTGGGCTGGATGCCACGTTGACTAACCTTGTGCCCTGTATAAACAGGGCAAGACAACAGGCAACACGAGGGAAACAGCCTTTACTCTAGTAGAGGCTGTTTCCCCTACCCTCACTTCCTACTTCCACTTAGCTGACAGACAGAATATCTGTCAGGCAGGTTTTTCCTGTGCTCTACATACTTTTTTAGTTGTCAGCTGCAGCTTCTCATCATCATAAAAAAAAAAAAAAACATGCACTAAGCACGCTGGGTAAACAGTTGATTTTGTAATGCCTCTCCTTCTATCCCTCACATTGTCTCTTTTCGTTCATTGTCTTTGTACAATTTGTTCATTTTTCTCAGTGGAAGTTTCCCAAGATTACCATCAAAAGATGCATGGTGCGAGGGTGCGTAAATGTATGATACATCACATCTGAGCTACTCTACCTACGCGCAGCAAAAACATCTTCCCACTTTACTATGCAGATTCATTTTTCATCGCCATCTTTAGCACTTTTCGCCTCGATAAATGGGAGGCATGGCTGTTGAGTGAAGAGGAGTGGATTTGCTTTCTGTTTGAAGTGGATACTGAAGTCCTGTTCAAAGCAAGATGTGAAGGCCACTTTTCTTAAGAGCAAGTATCTCCTCACGACTGCGCTCAGAAATCCTCTTATTGCATTACTTGTGTTAGCTTTTGCAAAGGAAACATTTATGAAAGTGAACAGTCAACACTAGACATAGTCAACTTTTACTAATTTCACTCCCATCCCGGGTGCACACTTGACGCTCTCTTATAGCATTCTTATCTATTCAAAATAACACAGCTTAAAGTACACGGTGCAGTGATTCATTGCTAGTGTGAGTGTCTAAGTTTGTACATGTTAGAGAGGCCCACCTATAGACTAGTGTGTGACTCATGAGGAAGGTAGGGGGCTGGCAGAAGGAGACAGGAGGTAGGAAGTGTGTTTTATGGGTGCTCCCTACATACCTGCCCGAAGAGGGGAATGCATGACCGCACCCATGCAACTGCAGGCGTTGTGGCTAATTACCGATAATCATATGTTGATGGGCTGAACAAACAGATGTTCCTGCAAATAACCCCCCCTTTGGAGTACCGCTTCAGCACCCACCATCCGCTTCTTTTTGTTGCACAAAACATTTTTTAACCAAGTGATTAAACAAGCACACTGTCAACATTAAGCAGCTTTCATTAAGACCCTATCCAGCATTTCTGATGCTTCTGCAAAAAATGCAATGCACTCCATCACCCACCCCTCCTCTTACTATGTCCCAATTAACACTCAGCCCCCATTACATTGATTGTTAGAGGTGTAGTATTGGCTAGGTGGTCCATGAGCACATTGATCTCATTGACCCACCATGTGAACCATGAGAAAATGTTGAGCTGCAGATTTCTTACTCCCAAAAGTGGATTGAGAAACTTGCCGGTGGACATAAAGCTGTTGTTTACAGTGTGAGTATATATTGTTTCAGTGTGTGTATTTATTTATACATATATATATGTTCCTATTTGCATTAGGCGTGGCTGTTCTGTGTTGTGGCAGGTTTCAGTACATGGTCTTTCATGTGGTTTTAAGGACGTAATAGGCACACGCCACACCTAAAGTATATTCTTTAGGGCCCCGACTATACAAGTGTTGTGTGCCCCCCCACCCCCTTTTTTTAATCCTGCCCAGCCCCTTGTACACACACACACAAACACATGCACACTCCCTTATTGCCAGTCAAAGGGCAAACCACTGCCCCACCTCCTGAAGGAAGGTGCACCTGGCATCTGCAAGTCCACTCCAATTACATCTCCCCAATTACAGGTTATGAACCAATTAGTCACCCTCTCATTTTACACTGCCCATATCACTCTCCCTACTCACAGCTCAAATTTGGGGGCATCTGTTAGCGATGGGGCAGAGAGGGTCCTATATTGACAACATGAGCAAGGTTGCTGGTCAGCAAATGACAAACATTTGCTGGCCAGTGCATCTCAAGGGAGATTATATACTGTTGTTCTTTTTTTTTCTACAAGAGATAATGGTTGACATGTAAATACCTCATCCAGCTGTCTGGAGGCAGTTGCAAACTCCAACATGCACATACATTGTACAAGTACATACTGGGGATAATTTTAGCTGTCAACTTGTAATTTGTAGTGGCACTCAACTTGAACTTTCAGGGTAAGCCAGTTGGCCCTACTCTAGTTCTCGCCTCCTCGCTAACAAGTTTTTTTGTGTGTGTATGTACAAGAACCTGAGCACAAATGTGGATAAGCAAGTCTGCGCATGTACAAATAAATGAGTGCATATTTTTGTATTGTTGTCTAATGTGTTGCTATGCTTTGTTTTGTTGTCTGTGGCATGCGGCGTATCTTGTGCGTAGGTGTGAATGCATGTGTATATCACAGTGTGCAGTGTGTCTATCCTCCAAGCCTTATGGCTCCATTCCCAATTCTAGTTGGCATGTGTAAAGACTCGTAGCTGTGCCCAGTACACTGGCATAGCAGCCTGAGCGGAAACTCACCGCTCCATAGCAAGAATTCATTCACAATATAGCAGTGTATCTGGCTGCTATTTAATCTCACATTCATACATATGACCATATGAGATACAGACACAGCATGGTGCAGAGCAAACAGCTCAGTTCTGTGTGTAAAATATTCCCTCATTGTATGGGGGATTGGATGGAGCTGCCTAAGGGCCCAGGGTTAAGATTCAAAGTGCTTTTGCTATGATCTCCCAGCTTTCTGTTTCCTTTAGTATTCCGATATCACTCTTCCCAGAGCTAGATCTTGTTTATCTTGTTAGCCGGCATGCTCTTTCAATGTCAAAACAATGACATCATTAATTAAACGTGTATTAAATGTGCAGTTCTCAAGGACCACTAAGCAGTGTGGAATCCTTTTCCACTGAGTTAGCTTTATTTCCCTGTGAAAAAAAGATAATCTCATCTGTTGTTATTTGTTGTCAATGCATTAATATTATGTCATAAGTATGCAGATGTGTTTTAACATTTTAACATAATATTTGTATGTGGTTGCGTGTTTTCTTCTTCCTTCTTAATATACTTCCTGTAGTGCCTCTGAGATCCTAAATTGTGATGTAATAGTTTGCTTTTTATAAGTGTTTGTAGTGGGACAAGGGTGCACAGAGGATCAGTAAACAATGTAGACAGTGTTATCCAATTCCAAACAAAGTCCTCACTTAGCAGATGTCACTTACAGGGTCTCATCCTCTTTCCCACATTTAGAATCGGGTCTTCTGTTAGTTTACTCACCTCTGCCAAAGATAATCTTGAATCCATGAATTGATTTTTCTGTATTCTGTATGGTACACATAGCAGTTTTTATGCCCTTGACACATGCTCCCTCTGACAGACTGAATCAATGAATGTTATGTGTCATAAAAGTAATGCTGTGATCCTTTTCACATGCTTCTTTTTCCCTCTGTGAGAGGCATCTGTCATTGGCTTGAGCCCCTGATCCTGAAGCTAATTATCCAGCAATGTAAATTACAGTAGGGCTGAGTTGAACCTGGGCTTCTTGCACTGTCCTCTCATCTCCTTTTCCTTCATTCCTTTCTCTGTACTGTTCTGCCTTGTGCTCATCCCTCTGCTCCACCTCAGCTCTCCATTACGACTTCTAACTAAGAGGCACAAGACATCTTTCCATCCCCATCTGCAAAAGCCCACGATCAAATCCCTAGCATACAGCAGAATGATAATTCCTTATCCTCACCCTTTAGCTTCTTTTGTCCCTTTTCACTCTGTTTTTATTGCGCTTTTCTCTTTTAGCGCTTGCCTTTGTATCATGTGTATCTGTCTGAGGACTCATCCCATACACGTAAAGCTCAGAGAGAGAATATACTGAATATTCAAGTATAAAGCTCTGGACGAGGGTAGCGGAAAACTGGAAGTTTGGCTAGTTAAATATTCTTACACACACATGCATCCAAGTCATTGCACATTCTTACACATGCTCATGGACTAAAGATGTGTGCCTGTCCTCTGTGGAATGTGTGGGTTCTCTTGCAGTGTTTGACCTTCAGACCCCAAATTCACGTGACTGAAATTCCACTCACACATACACACACGTATACTGCATACAGTATGCTCACACATGCACTCAGCTACTTTTATCTCCTTGCTCAGAAATAGAACCTACGCCACTTAAAAACTGTAATAATACCCGCAAGCCCCCACAGCTCACAGATAAGAAAGATAAATGGCAGCAAACCGCATTCATTTCAAGCTTGACCATTTTGAGGCTGTCGATCCATTGTTGAATTCAGTGTGGATGCACCAGTGTTCCCCTACCTAGCCTCGGTCGTGCTACGCTGTGCTCAGCAGGCTGCCCAGCTGGGGCCCAGATGTGGCAGCCATGTCATACGGAGCTGGGAGGCAGAAGATAAGAGGCCGATGGTAGGCCTGCTCCTTGGTCTTGGGTCTGTTCTGCAGTGGTTCAACTACATGTTGTGGTCGGTGCGATCTGAACTTTGACAGCCCATGTCATGCTTAATGCCTCACTTCCCAAATACAGCTCAGTAGGGCTGATTTATATCTACCAGGTGCTACAGTGTGCAAGCAGCTCTAGGATGAGAGGAGGCATGTGGCCATTTCATTAAGGCAGATGAACAAGGGCTGCAGTGTGTGTGTGGAGATGAGGGGCAGGAGGCTGGTCTTTCTCAAATATAGCTCCACAGCACTGTAGCTGTCACAACACTCAGACCAGGCCAGGAGAGAAGAGGAAGAAGAGGAACTTATTAACACACCCAGCGTTTCTTAAAATATCGCAACAGGTTTTGGTTTGGTTGAAGCCCCCCCCCATACAGATAGGATTTTTGAACTTGTTTCAAGCTCATTGGCATCTGCCCACCCCATTCCACCACCCCCTCAGATCAAAGTGCCTGGACACTTGTAGACACAGCCTTGCCAAGTTTTGGTGCAAGCATTGACTTGCCAGCAGCTTAAATGGTCATATGTTGATTTGATGCTTTGCCTCTGCCCCTCGCTGTCCTTCTGTGGGGTTTCTCACAGAGTGCCATGCCTGCCATTCAAGCTTAATCTCTCTGTGCCATACACACACACACACACACACACACACACACACACACACGCACACACACACACCTTCTAGCTATACAATGCAGAAGTAGACATTATCTAATAGGAACTGCTTTATTGTTCGCAATTGCATTTTAGAATTTTTTTCTGTTTCCGTTTTGTAGTTTGCAGCTTTCCCTCATGTTAGACAGGCCTCCCTGGAGGTCTGTGGCTCAGAGCAGAACTGAACAGATTTAACAGATTTAGTGCATATGAACACTTATTATTACTACTGCAGGAGGAACTGTTGTCTTTTAGTCACATTTTACCTCTTTATTTTCTGCCAAACTGTTGTGTTTTTCATCACACAAGGGTCTCTGAACACTGTGGTCGGCTCTGTCAGTGCTCAACGTAGCTGCAGAAATGCTGTTTGATGTTCCCTGCACACTTCAGAGTCAAGTGCTGAGGTGTCTTTCAGCATTGCCCTCCAGGCCACCTTGTTATACACTTAACAAGTTGTTTTCTTTTTGTTTTTCCTCCCTTTTCCTCTGTTGACAGTTCCTCATCACTGCTCTGCTCAGAAGGAATGCACATCACCTTCCAAGGTTTGCCTTGGAATCTGTCCTTGTAAACTGTAGGGCAAGCTCTGCTCTCCTTTTTAAGATGACGATTGCATCAAGATCTGATTTATGACTGCTCTGTTTATAAACTGCCAGTGTAAAGATTAGGCATCCCATTGGCATGTAAACTAGCACCCGGTGGCTTGTCTTCCTGACAAGACATTAACATTTCTTTTTTTGTCTCACTGAAATACACATAAGATCCAGCTGTGTGCAGTGGAAACTTAAAATACATTTTGTTGATTGTATTTTCCTTCTTTGGAAATAAGAGTAATATGAATGTGATGAATGTAATTCCACCTGTCAAATTCCCTCATGATTATTTCCAATGAATGAACCAGGTTAGCCACGCAGTTCATTGTAGAAGTGGAACATGCTGTGACTAAGTCTGAGCACTAACTGGAGATGTATGCCACTGTGGCACAAGGCTAGCCATGCAAAAGAAGTCAGTAACATCCATTAAGGTAGGGATCCTTTTAGTATTCATAGCAGGCTTGCTATCACACTCCTTTGTCATTCTCAAATATAAAACAGCCTTTGTTTTTAGGCTTTGAGACTATTGTCTCGCTTTGCTTTGTATTTCCTCTGTCTTTTGACATCCAGTGTCCCAACATTTTTTGTTCACTTCCTCTTTTAAAACACAGGGCACATTATTCTTTTAACTTTATTAACTCTCATATTCCGTGGGGTAGGGGAGGGAAGGGGGGGCAATAGAAAACACTTTTCCCCTGAGGTTTATTGTTTAAAACGGGTGCAGTTCTTTCCCAGGATAAGGGCTTCAGCTAAGCAGAGAGGAATTTGGGCCAGACCTCATAAAAAAAGTATTTGTGTACCAGAAAGATTTTCGCTTTTCCTTTCTAAATCTTTGTCATTAATGACTTTAGCAAATGTGAAGTGGGGAGTGAATGGTTCGGCTGTGCAGGGTCTTCAAAGGAACCCTCTAATTATTTATCCAGGATATCCTACTCTAGAATTAGAGGCCAGGTCACCATTGGCTTTCATGCCTTTTTTCTGTAAAGAAATAATTTCCACAGAATGGTTTCACTGGGACACCCTCTAATCCCTGCTCTCTGTGCATGCTGTGTGTGTGTGTATGTGCATGTGTGTCTGGATATGTGCTCACACACAAGCATATGTGTATGGGACTGCACCTATTCTCAGTATGAGGTGCTTAACAGAGATAGTAAGTTTCCATTTTCCACACATAACACCGCATGACTTTCCACATCTCTGCTCTCACCCTGAACAGCTTTCACCCACATTACTCAGGTTTCCTGGTCATTTGGCCTTCACATGCCTTCTAAAAGGGATCTTATCACCCTACTCGGGTTGAGACACTTAACCAAACACTCGGCCTAACCCTCAGGGTTGTGGCACTGCCTCACTGTTGTACTGTTGAGACTCGGTGTGACTTCACTCATCCCCTCACTGCATGCACCTCAAAGAGTGTCCCATCTTAACCACTTAACCACAATATGGATTTGCTGTTTTCTGTTTGCTTTGTAGTCCAGTTCAGTAGACATTATTTTCCCATTAATTCATATGCTGGTGTTTTCTAAAACTCCCTTTAGTGTCTTGCTAAAGGAGTGTGTCCCTTTAAGAATGCTCTGCAGTGGATACTTGTCTAATTCCAGGTGCCAGTGAACCCTGTGTTTTACCAGGTGCAGGACTGGGTCATTACTAAGGTATTTGTTTTCCAGATTACACAGAAAGGCCTAGGATTATAGACATGTTATCCATGTCCCCTATCTGTCTGTCAGGGCATGATCCCTGCATGGAGCCTCAATCCTGCTTCACAGTATGCTCCTGTTTGCTGTCATGCCTGCTGGAGATCCCTTAGAGCACATCCCAGAGCTACCATGTTGTTCTGGGGGGCCAGGGTCCCCCTTCTCCCAGCTCTCTGTCAACAGAGGCTTGGTATGCTGATCAGTGTAAGCTATCCTTAATGGATGTAGAAGTAATGGTAATGACATCTCCCTGTTTGCCCCAATCTATGCAATTCCTCCAATTTTGAGCGGCAGAGTAAGGGAGCAGAGCTGAGTTTGGGTTGTGTGGCATGTATGTATGTATATATATGTGTGTGTGTGTGTGTGTGTGTGTGTGTGTGTGTGTTTGTGTATGCAGTTGGGTGGGTCAAACTTAGCCCATGATTGCTGGACAACTGATGGTCTCTCCAAAACATTTACATAAGGCCCCACAATTGTGATAATAAACCGTTTTATCATTGGGCTCCCAATCAATAATGCGGCTTCTTAAGGTTTAATATTTCAATGATATTGATCATTTTAACAGCTGTGTTTGTGGTTGGCTTGCCTTAACTGCAGCGCTGCGGGGAAGGTGTGTATGTGTGTATGGCACCACATGATCTTGCCTTTTAGGCAATAGTTGTCTAAAACAACATAAATGAGTTGCCCACCTCCTAAAAGTAGAACGATCCTATAGTTCACATTTAGCCTCGCAGTCTTCGGTACATATTGTACATTCTGGCCATAAATTGTGGTCATCAGTTCTCTTAAACCCCCACTACAAGCCTCATCCTGTTACTATAGAACAAATGAAATGGAGTGAGTGCAAACAGAAGCTCTGAAAGCACTGTAGTTAGCAGATTTCACTTCCATCCTCTCCTGAGAGAACGTCTGCTTCCCGCAGATATAAATAGGGGCAGATTTGATAATTAGTAGAAATGAAGGTCCTGGGACTCAAAGACTTTGATCAGCACTTTTCGTCCTTGTCCCTGACCTTTCATTGGACATGTGTCTTTAGCTCTCTCACTTTCTCTCTAGCCCTATATCTCAAGCCCACTTTCCATATCTCTCTATCTTCCCCCCTCTCTTTCCTGCTAATCTGCAAGCACTACAGCTCCACTGTACTGTATATCTACAATTATCTTTATGGGATGTCTAAATATTTTACATTTAGAAATCTTCCCAAGGATTATGATCAGTGTGTTGTTTTCTGATTGATTAGTGCCAACTAATCAGGGTACAAAGTATCTCTGTTCTTTCTGCATTCCACACTATGGGAAAGTCAGTATTGCATGCTAAAGGACGTGAAGCTCCGTGTAAGACTGTTGCAAATCATTTAATATCCATGTCTGTTGGTCTAAAATTGAGTAGAAATGGGGGGATGTGTATCTAACTAATCAGATAAGTATTTGAAAGACACAGCTTGAAGTTATCTTTACCTCTCTCACACATACTTTCTCTCTCTCTGTCTGTCTATCTTGCAATTTTATGGACACCCCACTGTGTACGAGTGTATACCATGTGTGCTCTGTGCACCAGGTTGCCTGGGGGCGAATGTTAGCTCGTGCCCACTAGCCCTTCTCTGATTTTACATCAACACCTTAATTCCACGGAATTAATGCTCTTGTAAATTACAAAGCTTTCTAAACAAACCACACAGGGCATAACAGGAATATAATACAGTGCATTCTTTCAGTATGGCTTGTAAATGAAGAAAGAGCACTTGTGGCTGCTGGAATAAGAAGTTACTTTTGTTGTAGTTAAAATAGTCCCCTGATTTGTTTTATTCTTAATCTGGCATTCTTCAGAAATCCGGTTGTCATTTTTTGACTCTTTTTTTTTTTCTCTACAAAAACATTGTAAAAACAGTCTCTAACAGCATGCATGTTTAGATAGAATGTATTTTGTCTGCTCTCCCTTTATCTCTTCCCCTGTACTGAGGTTTGAGTGAACTGATACGAGCTTTTCACACATTTATACTCCAAGTGTACCACAGAAGCCCCCCCATGCTGCTTGCTAATTGGCGGGAGACTGGGAGCTTCCTGCTGTGTGTTCGCTGCTTCCCTTTGCTTTGCCACCCCACCAGGTCTTTCACCAACACTCTGCAGAACCCAGTAATTAACCCACAGCTAATTAACTACTTCTAATTACACCAGCACGCTGTTTCTATCACACCCTCCAAAAACCGAGGAAACACTCCGTGTGTAAATCCCCTCTGGAGGGTTTTGGGGAGTTAGCTAAGCTCCAATCAGATCATTTAATCAGACTGCCCTGTGTATGCGTAACATACAGTTCTGCATCGTGATTTCACTGCTGCTTTGTCTTAAATCACTTTTCTTCCGTTCTGCAACATGGAATGGATTAGCAGAATCTGATGGTGTTGCGTAAAGGGTAAAATCATTTTCAAGGTTCTATTTCAAGTCTATTAACAAAGGAGGCAATTGATACTACAAACAAATCAATTTTGCCTTTTTCTGGCCAGTATTACTAGTGCAAAATGGTTACTAAAATTGAGTGCTGTGAAACTAAAGCAATCAGGACATTGCCTCCTGGGTATTTGAGTTTGCTCATATTGTAATCAGCAAGGATTATTTTAGCTGTGAGGTATCTGTTCCTGTACTTTAATGCAAAAAGTACATATACAAAGCAACATTAATGGAATCTCAGAGCTGTAGTCTTGTCTCTTTAGCGTCCAATGCCTCTGGGCTTTCAGTGCCTGTAACATGACAGAAGCTGCATGCCTCAGTTCTGCTATCTCTGAAAAATACTCCCAGACATGCCGGTGACCGGCCCCCTCTACTTACACACACTCATGTAAACACACAGTACTGTTCTTCCCCGCCTCAGACTCAACACAGCCACTGCTATTTCTGTTCCACAGACTGATAGCTCCTACTGAAGATCATTGATTTTACGGGAAGCCCTGTTTACAGGCTGAGTGCCATCGACCTGAGGTGACTTTTTGCCTCCTGCAGTTGGAGCAATACTGAAGCACCCTTATGTCTGCATTAGCAGAATAGTAGACAGGATATTTGCAGCACACAATAAACAACAATACTGTACATGGTTAATTGTCTGATTTACAGTGTTGCGGATCAAAGGGAACAAGAACTCCATGTACCTAATTATAATTAGAATACTGTATTGTCTATAGCAGTGGTTGACAGACTTTTTTTGGCTCACAACTCCATGACAAAGTGACCTTGCAATAGCAGTCTTGGACACGGAAAGGTGATACACATTTTTTACTTTCAGGCCTCTTGAATCATTGTCATTTTGTAAGTATTGATAAAATAAAGTAGCTGATTAATGTAATGTTTTTAATCACAGTAAGAGTATATTATTTATAGTTTCATGCAATTATTTTTGTTCTGTTATTCTATACAGTATATCATTTTGTGACACCAGTCTGCCAGTTTAGGACCACACTTGCACACTTACATGGTTGGTCCTTAGTTGAGTATCAGGTTGTTGTATTAGGTATGGGCTACAGTTTTTTTTTTTTTTGGCAGAGAATACTTGTCAATAAATGTAGGAAGAGACACTTGCAGTGCAGCGTTAGAAATGTAAATTCCCTCACTGTAAGAGCACGGTGTTAAAACCAGAATTTACAAAGCCGTGTCAGGCATTAAAATGGACTTATGTTTAAGAGCGCAATGCATGCACGCCTTTATTGGTGATTAATTGGAACAAACCTGGGAGATAAACCCATGCCTCACTCTGCCTGAGGACTACAATGGTTCCCCCATCAATGAGCATGTCCCTAGTGCAACATCAAAGGCCTTCCCCTGCTTTATCAATAAGAACCCTTCCTTCCCACATCTTCCTGTAACTTGCTTAGCGTTCACGCCATTGATTTTCCAATAAGCGCCCCTTACCCTGCGGTGACTGGCCAGGCTCTGTGATGGCTCAGAGACCAGACACAGACAGGCAACATCACTGTGGGACAATTGAAAATCAGATCTGGTGTATTGTTAGGGGTCCTCTAGGCGTATTAAGAAACAGTGTTTTTTCATTTTAAAAAGGTGGTGTTCCCTCACTGCTGATGTGTATGCGGATAGGAGTAAGGGTCAGGGCGGCATCACACCCATAGCTCAGCAGTATTCACAGTTAGGGCTGAGTGAGAGCTAATTCCCCCAGGAAACCCTGGAGAGCAGGCTCCTCTGGAGGCAAGGCCAGGCCTTCGGGCAGGTGATCAGGCATGCTTATAATCAGATGGTTCCTTAGCCTTTAATTCCTCTCTCAGTTGGCCAGTAAATCCCAACTAATGAAAGGACCCATCACTTAAAACTTATCTCATTTTCCATCCATACCAAATGACATCCAGACCCACTCTCTGACAGTGTCCATTAGGACTGAGGCCTTTTCACAAGGTTCACCTTATCTGCTTTGTTTGGGTGGTGGGAGGACATGGAGTATGACTTTTTATTTTTATTTTTCTCTGAGCAGAGAGAAAGAGAGGGCAGGGGCCTTTGAAGGCAGATGGCAGCAGGAGTGTGAGTTCTAAAGTCAGGATCTGTGCATTGGCATGCTCTCCCTCAGATCAGTTCAGGAATCCAGTCTTTTCTTCTCTCTGATTATGTCTTATTGTCAGCTAAGGCTTGTTTTGGCTGCATACAGCCAGCCTATTGTCAACTCAGTGGGCCCATATTCCAAATTACGATACAATACTAGGGCCATGGCAGGATCACTGCAATCAGCACTAGAGCCCGTATGCAAAAGATATGCAAGTTATATACACGTTAGAGTATATAACTTCACATAGTTATATACCACTCAGCAGTAGTCACCTTTAGTGGGTTGCTCCATCATTTTGATTTGTGGTTATTAACACAGTCAGCACACAGAGACACCGGCCTCCTCCACTTCCCCTCTTCTTCGACCGCGTCTCTTTGTCTGTCTCCTGGACTTGTTTAGTGCCTCCCAGAGATTAAAGCTTTTCCTGCTTTAAACAGGTGTCACTGAGCCAGGCAGACCTCCGAGAGACAAACAGCGTTATATCAGTTGGCCCATCTGCGACTTGCCGACTCCAGACAATCCCATTGCTCATCAGTAACCACTGCAGGTTATTGAATTACACCATCTTGATTTTAAAGGACAATCCTGTTTTCTGTAAGCAGTGGACACATCAAGCTGGCTCAGAGCTCCAGCACTGATCAAGAGTCATCGTGTTATCCTGTCTATTGCTAATTGCTTCAGGTATCTTAGAGCAGTAATGGAAATGGATGGGTACATATCCTCACTACAGTAAACTGTAGTCACTCTGTTCAGGCTCAAGACTATGCAAAGATGAGAGGGGAGAACTTTAGAGGTCATTTTAACCAACAATCTTAACTACTAGTTTTGCATGCGGGCCCACTGTTTCTAGGCCTGGTTGAGACAGGCAGTGGAATCTGGAGGAGGGGCTGATGGAATAGATTACAGGAACAAGGTGTGAAACACTGTGCTCAGACAGGACACATGGAGGCTTTTTCCTACGAGGTAGTCCTTTTAGACGGGGCACATTTTTTGAGGTTTTTGTCTTCATTTCATTTTGTGCAGTTTATTCACATGCTTTCAGTTTGAATAATCACTGTCTGTTTGACACGTGGCATTTTTTTTTTCCTTGCATTACTCTCAATGCCCCCAGTCCATTTGTGTAAAATGGCTGTTGAGCTCATAGCCTCTTATTAATGGAGCAGATAATAAATACAGACCAGTAGGGCTAGTATCCCCTCACTCAATATGGCAGCCATCTCTAAATCATGTCTGGCTGTATAAAGCAATCTTGTTAATAACCCAGCCAGTCTAATATCTTTCATTTTATATGCAAAGCAAGGAAAGGGTCATCGAGGTTAGCCTCTGTAATGTGTAAACAAAACAGGTAGACCATGCTGACAGAAAATGTCTGTTCCCAAGTATTTATGATCATAACATCTACATCATCTTTGCAGTCATATTTTAAATTTCCTCAGTCAAACTCATGGCTTTATAATTATAATGCTTCATTTTTTATTGTTACTTTGTACACTATATGCTCATCTGGCCTGTTATTGTTCATTCTGAAGTCAAAATACAACAGCACATTTATAAAATGGGAGTCCATTATTTTTGTAGTTTGAGTGCACACTGGCTTGAGAGGTCTCAGGTATGTTGTGTGAGAGGCAATCCTCATCAGACATTCATGAAGAGGCAGACAGACATTATCAATCTCTCTTCTCCCTCAGTGGTTAATATGTTAGGGTGTGGGGGTAGACTCCATTCTGATCACAGCTGAAATTTGCATCCCTAAGTAAATAAGTAAATAAATCAAGTGCAAGCAGTGAATGTGCTAATCAACCGGGACATGGCAGTGAGCTTGGTGCCGGGAAACTTTGCTCATGTAATATTCAGCACTGGTGGGTTAAAGGGCAGCCCAGAGTTATTGGTTTCAGCCCGATTGCCCCCTTTAATCAATGTTGGCTGCATCCCTTTAATAAAATTATTAGCTCAGCAGTATCTTGCGCTATCATTTTATCTCTTCTGCGCTCTAAATTGCAGCCTGTGTTGGGCCTCTCAGATGCTCGGGGCATGGCCAGCTCCCGAAAGCTCAGCTCCCATTTATTATTTCAGAGGCGGAGGATGGCTGGAGTGTTTGAAACCAGGCTGAGCGTAGAGGTTATTGGATGCAAGATCTAAACACAGCTGCAGTGAAGTCCCAACCCAGCTTATGTATTTTGGGCTCATAGAAAATACTGCCTTTTTTTTTTTCTCTCGTTAGACTTTACACACATCTATGTTAATAATGCACATGTATTATATTCTTCTTATATGTACATAACTTGAAGATGGAGTGATAATGATGATACTGTTAAAAATTGCTTTTTTAAGATGCAGTTTTTCTTCCAGTTATGTAAATGTACAATGTGCTGATGGGTGGCTTCTCAGTGTCTAATTATCTCACAAGGAATCTATTTGATCCATTAAGTTAGCCTGTTTCTCCTTTTTTCTGACTGCAAGTTAATTAAAAACGGATGTAGGATTTGCAGAATATAAGATTAGGGGTGTTGTTTGGAAGGTGAAGATAAAAGATGGTGCCTTCCTGATATGGCAGGAAGATGAATCATGGATGGCTTATTAGTGCTTGTCTCAGGTATTGTGTTTAAGTACCTAATCTAGCGTAATGAGCATGGTGTCATTTTTCCAATTATATCTCAGACTTTTGTCTCTCACCCATTGCTCCATACATTTGATTTTCTTCTTATAAGATTCCTATGCATAGTGTCTCTGTTATATTTTCTGTATCTGACTTTTTCTTAATAGTTGTAGTACTATTTTGGAATAAACAGATATTTATGTTTCCAACATCACCATTGTAAATGATGAGTTGTTGTGTGTAATTATGTATATATAAATGCAATAATAACCTCTTATTCTCCACTTTGTGTCTCTGCAGGCCTGGATGCGATGAACGCCTCATGTAGGCATCAGCATGGACAGCTGTGAGTCTCCTGTGGTTTCTGGGACAGACGATGGGCTCTGCTCCTCCCAGCAACAGCAACCACCACAGCCCTGGAACGATCACTCTAGCTCACAGGTCCCTTGCACCAACCAGGCCCCTTCCCTGGACCCCCTATCTCTCTCTGCTCCCTACCCTTCTCAACCCCAAAACCCCAGTGCACCTCATGACGGGGTGAGAGAACTACAGTCCCAGCAGCAGCAGCCAAAACAGACATCACCGCAGGCCCACCGTGACAGCTCTGCCACAGGCCAGCTGCATCCTAGAAGAGAGGGTCTAGAGGAAGAAGAGCAAGAAGGAGTGAGCTGTGGAGAAGAGGAAGAATCTGAGGACTTAGATGAAATGGAGATTGACAGCTGTTTCCCAAGTCTTCAACCCTTTCCTGGGGTGCCGATGGCTTCAGGAGGAGGGGGCATGCCCACTCTCCTGCGACATCAGCCCACACGACAGCAGGGGGCACCTGAGAGTGGGAGTGAGGAAGGAGAAGAGGAGGAGGAAGAGGAGAGCAGTGATGTGGAGAACTTGGCTGGAGAGATAGTTTACCAGCCAGATGGCTCAGCCTACATCGTAGAGAGCCTCAGTCAGTTGATCCAAAGTGGTGGGAGCATGGTACCCGGCCTGCTGCCCACAAACTCTCTCACCAGTGGGGGAAAACCGGGGGAACCTGCTGGGAGTTCATCCTCGGTCTACCCTCAGATCATCAACACGTTCCACATAGCCTCCTCCTTCGGGAAGTGGTTTGGCAATTCAGACCAAGGTTTCCCCAATACCTCAACCATGGCAGGCCTCAGCCCTGTCCTGCACAGTTTCCGTGTCTTCGATGTGCGGCACAAAAGCAACAAGGATTACCTGAACAGCGATGGGTCTGCCAAGAAGTCCTGTGTATCCAAAGATGTTCCCAACAACGTGGATTTCTCCAAATTTGATGGGCTAGCCCTATATGGCAAGGGTAAGCCCATTTTCATGTGTTTTCTCTGCAAGCTGTCCTTTGGCTATGCGCGTTCCTTTGCCACTCATGCCGTCCATGATCACCGCATGACACTGTGTGAGGACGAGCGGCAGCTGCTAGGGGACAAGCATGTATCTGCCATCATCCAGGGCATTGGGAAGGACAAAGAGCCCCTCATCAGTTTCCTGGAACCAAAAACTAAGAGCACTCCTCTGCCACCTACTCTGCTCCCCATTAACTCTGGCCAGAGCTTCTATGGCACATTTAGTGGAGTCCATCTGGAGCCTGGAAGCAGCAGTGGGGGCAGCAAGACCCTCCTGAACAAAGACTCTGAATCTGGCCTCCAGCAACAGCAGCAGCAACAAAACCTTAGCTCAGCTCTCTCTCTTGGAGGGCTGAGCATTCCCAAAGCATCCACTCTTACCTCATCCCCAGGCTCTGCCAAAGACTCCAGTGCCCTGCCCAAACAGGGAGGGAGAACAGAGGAGCCTGCTGGGAAAGAGTTGGCATGCAAGGGCGAGGATGGGGACACTGATGGACATGAAAGCAAAGCGCACCTATCGAGCCAGATGGGGGGCTCGGAAGAAGAAGAGGAATTGTTATTAGGGGAGGAGGAAGATGAGGTGGAGGCAGAAAGCACTGCAGTGGCTTGTGGTGGTAACAGTAGCAGCGGCAGGGGTGAAGCGGGGGAACCAGCTGTCTCAAACCAAAGCATTTCCAAATCTCCTTTATTAATGCCTAGTAGCGCTCTCCAGCCTTCTGCCTGCACCTCTGCAGTCAGTTCCACACTCAACAGCAAAGCCCCTGCTTCCACTTCCTCTTCTGTCAAGAAAGAGGGTTCAGCTTCAGATGGTGGGGGTAGGACCTCAGAGCTCCCTCTGAGCTTTAACTGCCAGGGGCCCACAGTTCCCATGGCAATGGCGGCAGCTGCCGTCAGAAGGAGCGAGGATGACACTGCTGGCACGTCCTCCTCACCTCTGTCCTCCAATGCTGCTGCTGATGAAAGTGCCAATCGAGATAGTGCCACAGCTCCAGAACCAAATGATTTCCCAGCAGAGGGAGAGGAGGAAAATGGAGCCCTTCTGCACCATCACCACATGCACCACCTACATCATCACCTCCACCCTTCATCTCATGGCCACTCCCACCCCCTACCAGGGGGCTCCTGTGATATGACAGGGATGGGTGAGTGCTCACAGAACCATGGGCCTGGTGGCAGTGGAGGAAGTGGGGTAGAATGCCCTAAATGTGACACCGTTCTGGGTTCCTCACGCTCCTTGGGTGGTCACATGACCATGATGCATTCACGCAACTCATGCAAGACACTCAAGTGTCCCAAATGCAACTGGCATTACAAGTACCAGCAGACGTTGGAGGCCCACATGAAAGAGAAGCACCCAGATTCTGGAGGCTCCTGTATGTACTGCAGCAGTGGTCAGAGCCACCCTCGTCTGGCTCGTGGAGAAAGCTATACCTGTGGTTACAAGCCCTTCCGGTGTGAGGTATGTAGCAAAGAAATGAAGTGATGCTCCTTTTTTATAAGGGTTGCAATTAGAGTTGATTTCATGTTGTTGATTTGTTAAGCCATTTGGGGTTGTGTAAGATGTAAACCAATGTTTAAAATTACTTTAGAATTATGTATGTATCACTTCCTTGCATTCAAGAGAAAATGTTGTATGTTTTTTAGGTGTGTAACTACTCCACCACCACAAAGGGCAACCTAAGCATCCACATGCAGTCGGACAAGCACCTGAACAACATGCAGACACTGCAAAATGGAGGCTCTATTGCCTCTGCGCAGGAGCAGGTGTTTGGACATACCGCAGGAGGAGTGGTGGCTGTCCCCTCAGTAACCCAGGCCAGTAGCCATCACCCTCCCCACCACCATCCTACACAGTCCTCCACCCATATGGCTGGACCGTGTGGGGCCCCCTCCCCGACCAAGCCGAAAAGCAAACCTACTTGGCGGTGCGAGGTGTGTGACTACGAGACCAATGTGGCACGGAACCTGCGTATCCACATGACCAGCGAGAAGCACATGCACAACATGATGCTTCTCCAGCAGAATGTGACTCAGATGCAGCATGGCCGACTTGGCTTGGGAGCAATGCCTTCACCATCTGAGGCTGAGCTCTACCAGTATTACCTGACCCAGAACATGAGCCTTCCACCAGGCCTCAAGATAGACCCAGCTGGGGCTGAGGCCCAGTTCTTGATGGGGAGCTTTCACCTGGATCCCAATATGGCCGCCCTGGCACCTACGCTCGGTGAGCAACATTTAGTCTCTCTTACATTCAGAAATGTCCTGTTTCTTTCATTTGGAATCGGTTTCAGTTCAACTTGATCTTGAATCCAGATTCATCAGTGAACACAGCAATGAACACTATGCACTCTTTACTGAAGTAACAATATCCACATATGGCCCCTCTCCACTACTATCACTACTTATAAGTTTTGGCAGCTGCCTTTCTTTCTCATGCCCTAAGGTACGCCTGCCCTAGTGAACTTGCCATGATTCTCTCATTTTACAAGCAGAGTGTCACTGAAATGTAAAGAGGGAGAGCTCAAAGATAGATGATCCATTTGAGACATGTTTACTGGGGGGCTTACCCCAGACCCATTCCATATTTCCTTACTGAAAGTGTACATGATAGTCATGTTCGTTCCTAGTGCTCAGTGAATCTTCTTGTGCACAAGACCAGTGTGCCAATTAGTTGAATCTACAAATATATAGCTATAAATGTGACAAGCACAGAGCAAAAGCAAAAGCTCAGAGATAATTTGTTTTCCCTCTCATGCAGTCCTATCATACAGTCATCTAAGTCACAATGTGTGTTGATGTGATTTTGACTGAATTCTGAATTCCAATTTTGCGAACAAGAGGTGAATCAGAGGGCCAAACGCTTATGTTCTTTTCTCCCTGCCCTCCCCCCTCAGGCAGCCAGCTTCAGCCTTTTTTTGTCATTATTCCCAAACTGCTGCTGAACTTCACCACTGGAGTTCTCCATTTTTTCCAACTTTGTAATTGCAGCTATAAATTTTATCTTGGTCAAAGAAGGGAGGTTAGAGGGCTCAGCATGGGTAATTCAGCAGCATAGCAGAGTGTTTGGCGTGCCAGTTACAACCCCGCAGTTTGTACAGACTTGTCTCCAACTGTCGCCAGTTCAAAGACACAAACAAGAATTGATTGCTGTGACTAATTCTTTTTTCCCCTCTTCTGCCATCTGGTTCATTTTCCTGTGAGGTGAGTTGTAATAAGCATGTTACAAGGCAGGCAGTGATGACACAGTCTGGGCCTCATAAACTACAGTGGTGTCATCTTCGGTCACACTTTAAAGAACCCTTAAAACCATCATACACAAACACTCTGATATTAACTCACAGTATGTTACACTGGGCTCAGTAAATCTCTTGAGGGAATCTGCCATCACAAGGAGATCTCAGACCAGGCAGCTAAAGTGAGAGGGGCTCTTTTATGCTCTCACTGTGGATTTTTGACTTTTGAATGTATTGCCAAAAATATGTGTTGACCTCACATGATCTCAGCCTCCTGGTAATCCTTATTCCCAAGACTCAGCTACTGTAGTGAAAGGAAGAAATGAGATGGACTTCAATTGAGTTAAAGAGAATGCAGGGGGTTATGACTTTGTGTTTGTGCTGGAATTTGTTGTCTAAAGTACACTGGGAAACCGCAAAAAAGGGTCAGGCTATTCACTAAAAACATTAGTTCTGGAAAGCAAACAAGGAAAACATATCATGTGTAAAGATTCTCTTTGTATAGTTATTGATATGGACATATATAGCTCAACAATATTACGGTTAGAAGCTGCTGTATGTGAAAATAGATGCAGAGCTACAAATCAGAGTCTTGGTCTAATGCACCACAACCAGGGTTTGGTGAGAAACAAGATCCTGGTCTGTGGTAAATCTCTGTGTGAATCTGCATAGTAATAAAGCAGGAGAGCTAGGTAGAAATGAGAGATGTAAGGTGCAGGAAAATACAGGACTGGGATAGCGATTGAGCATGTGGTGCTGCATCTGTGTGTTTGTAAGAGAGAGAGCGAGAGTAGGGAGCCATGACTGGGGAGCTGGGTCTGTGAGTGATTTCAGAGGGCTTCTCAAAGGTCTCCCTCTCCTGGCTATAAAAACTCAGGTAATGGAGAAAAGTCCAAGAGCAGGCTGCATACTGCAGCAATAAATAAAAAGGAGCTTCTGGAATTAATTTAGTGTAAAGCCAGGCAGGGTCAAGCCTGCATGCTCAGTCTGGGCAGTGAAAGATTAAAGATCAGCAAGCAAAGGCAAAAACTGTGGCTGCTCTTAGCTCATTTTTTTAGTATTCATTTTTAAAGTCAGCCTTCGCAGACTGTGTACACATCAGTTCTCTGGTTGGTGTCATAGGATATGTGCTTGCTGTGTTTTTTTGTTGTTTTTTTTCCCTCTCCATCGTTTAGACTCAGTACCAAGCAGAATTAATCTGTTAGATGTCCATATTGATTTAGAGGCAATCTGGAGAGAAAGAAGTAGAAGAATCCGAGCAGAGAAGTGGATTTTTTTTTTTAGATTATTATTCAGTGAACAGGCACGATGGATTTGATTTACAGTAATGTCTGCTTGGGAACTCCTTAGTTCTGCTGTAGTGATAAAATAACTTGCTTTTTCTGTAAAGCTCGTGGCCTCTGGGGTTTATTTACAGACAGACCATGAAAGTGTACCAGCCCAAACAGGGCGATGTGTAAAGTGAGGTTTTCGTCTCCATGGAAAAGTCTGGGCTTTCTTCTTTCTCAGTTCAAAACTAGAGTAGCTATAGGCCCACAAATACATACATGCACATTATCCTACATGCAAAATCGTAGCGACAGACAGACCAAAGTTGAACAGCTTTACTTTACCTGAAATTTTATTCATCATGACAGCGCCACAAGCTATGACTTCCTTTGGAAAACACTCTGCTCACTAACTCAATATAATAAAATAATAATGTAATGTCCTGAAGTAAATTACAGAGAGCTAAAGTGATCTTTGAAAACTGTGAAGCTATGATTTAGACTGCAAGCTGTGACTGTAATACATAATGACAAATGTATCCATCCATCTAAACACTTTTTTTCTACCCTTTTCCTCTTTCTTTTCGACTTCCTTTGTGTTCCCTGCGCACTCTAGTAGGTGGGGAGATCCCTATGGACGTGCGGCTGGGCGGTGGGCAGTTGGTGTCCGAAGAACTGATGACCCTGGGAGAAAGTCTATCACAAACCAGCGATCCCTCCCTCAAGCTCTTTCAGTGCGCTGTGTGCAACCGCTTCACCACTGACAACCTGGATGTGCTTGGCATGCATATGGGAGCTGAACGCAGCCTACCGGAGGAGGAGTGGCGTGCTGTGGTGGGCGACTCTCACCAGTGCAAGTTGTGCCACTACACCACTCAGCTCAAGGCCAACTTCCAGCTGCACTGCAAGACAGACAAGCATGTGCAAAAGTACCAGCTTGTGGCCCACATCAAAGAAGGGGGCAAAGGCAATGAATGGCGTCTTAAATGTGTGGCCATAGGCAATCCAGTGCACCTGAAGTGCAATGCCTGCGACTACTACACTAACAGCCTGGAGAAGCTGCGGATGCACACTGTCAATTCCCGCCATGAGGCTAGCCTCAAACTCTACAAGGTTAGTAGTCCTCAAGCTTCTTCATCCGTCCCATCACTCAACCTTATCATGGCATGTTTTACCATCATTTTCATTTGAAAAAAGCACATACATAAGTAGAAGACTTCTTCATGCAGCACAATAACATACAATATGTTAATATTGTCTGCATTATTTTAGGTGTTCTTGTAAGACCAGGAGAAGTAGTGTGTCTGTGTCATATTTGAGAGTATTTATTATCCAATTGAACTTGATGAGTTTTACACAAAATGGCCAAATGTTTCCTTAATCCTCTCCCCGTTAACTTGATACTCCTCCACGAGCCACAGTAAATGTTCTAGTGCTGCCCACACGACTAAACTAGCTGCTCTCCCAAGGCATGAATGATAGCTTTGTTGTGTAACTCTTGCCTTCACAGTAGTCATATAGAAGCAGGGCCACACTGCTGCCATGAGAAGAACATGGCAGGTGAAGCTGCTTTGGAGGCTTAGGGGTGAATCACTTGGAGACGAATGAAGAAGTGTGAGGAGACAGAGGTTTGGTGCTAATACTCCTCGGAGCGGGAAAGGCTGAATCGTTCTCGACAGCTGTATTGATTTTTGCTGGACTTGGAGCTTCACCTTCTCCTCTAATCATTCCATAATAGCCAATGGATGAACACTCTCCGAACAAATGGCCATAAATCTAACAGGCCTGATTCCACTTAGGTATCTATCCTGTGTGTCTGCGGCTTCGGCCACTCTGCGCTTAACCCAAACTGGCATAGCTGCACACACACACAGTTATACAACACAGACAACAAAATACATACAAACGCTGAGACAACATACGTACGCCTACCCTACACTGCATGCACACTAACATAATTTAAAATATACCACTGTGATGTGCGCTATCTTCTAGTAGATGTTGTCTTTGTTTATAATAAGTCCACTCCATTGTCAAGTGTTTGACTCTTAAAAAGTAAACAGGAAAAAAAAGTATTTAAACATTGCTTGACACTTTTGTATTGGTATCTTAGTATATTATACTCTGACCTCTTTTGGGAAGGCATGTGAAAAATGTGCTGCTTCAAGCATGTTGTTTTAATCACATTTAAAAACTAAGTCAAAGTGGCCCATTTAAACCTCCTCAAAAAGGCTGTCTATTTGAAAATCATCCAGCATTATGAATGGTTGCTCAGAACCACTGGCATGGCAGACATATTTCCTGTCCACAAAGCCTTTGTGCTGAAATAACAGTAAAAGAGGGAAATCAATTTTCAGTGTTTTGTGAAAAGGGGAAGGTGTGATGCAGGGTTCCTAGTACAGCCATTAAGCAGGCCAGGGGACACAGGAGGTATTCAGGGGAGAATATGTAGTTTTGCTTGTCAGTCTATGGTTTCCACCAGGACAGGACCACAGGGACATTTTCAGGTGCACAGGATATTTATAGATACATACAAACTCAAATATGCAACATAATCTGCAAATGTGTTGAGTCAGTTATGAGACAGCAGAAAAGCATAGCAAGATATCCTTGTGCTTTCCCAGGCTATGGTCATCCGCTCCTGCCCTTAGCTGCTAGACTTACTGGCCCACATTCCAATGACAGTTTCATATCAGACCAAAATAGACAGGCTCTTTTTCTTCTTCACACCTTACGAGGGAGGCTTGTTTTGTCTCCCAGGATAAGGTACAACTTGTAATACATTATCTTTGTGCTTTTTTACTTTGCTGTGAGCCAAAAAGGCAAAAGAGAGATTTTTTTCTTTTCTTTTCAGTCTCTGCAGGATTTTTAAGAGAGAAGAGACACATGTCATACTGCTGCTCAGGCTGGTGGGGATTAAATATGTACAACACATCCAGGCATGATCATTTTTTATGACTTAAGCCTCTTAAGATGGCTCCATATTTCTTAAAACCAATTGATCTTCCGAGCAAGAGTGTGTGCGTTGTCCAGAATTTACCTGCTCTCTCAACCCGAGACTGCTGCAGTCCTCATAGGCTCTCCTCATCTCAGACACCACTCAAAGACAGAGATGTTCATGAGTTGACAAGAATTATTACAATATTTTATGACTCACAAATGTGATTAACACACAACAAGTACATGGTTGTGAGGCCTCTTGGCAGCGCTAGCTCCCCACTTGACAATGTCACAGTCTTCGTACCACATTGGATTTACTGTCCTGGTAGAGACACTGACGGACAGAAACCCACAGTGGCCCACAAGCCTGTAAAACCAACTTGGTATATTATGCAAAGACGAAAAAGGAAAATCACCATTCATTTATTCCTCCCCAATGAAATCCGATGCAAATAGCACAATTTTTAACCTTTTTGGGGAGAAAATAAATCATCAAGTCAGCATAAACAGACTGTAAGATGTGGGAGATGCTTGGGACACTTCACCCAAATCAAACTGGTTTGCATTAAACAGGCCCTTTGTGTGCACAGCTCCATATAAATTGGAGCCTGTAATTACTGGAATTAAAAAGGAAGGTTTAAACTGAGGGCTAAGCTGGATGGGATAATTTGAGAGTCTGTGGTATGCGGCCCATATTAGGGCTTTCTAAAAATATCACCCCCACCACCCCATGTATTGGAATGTTCCAAAAGACCACAGAAAGATCCTGCAAGTCATCCTGACCGCATGGACCACCACACAGCGGGGGGTGATGCTGTCTTCCCTTGTGCACTGTGTTCTCGGTTGAGAGATACCCATTCTGAGCACTGTGTGTCCTGCCATCACACTTCTGTGCTCTGAAGCCAACTTTCACCTTCTTTTTCCCATGGATTATGGAGTTTTAAGTGGCTCTGATCATAGCATGGTCACTCCTAAACACAAACAGCTGGGTTCTGTTGCAGCATGAAGATAACTCAAACATCAGTTTGTATACTGTATGTTTTTAGAATATGTTGCTTTTTCCCTGAGACTCTCTCTTCATCTAGAAAAAAAACTTCCATTCTCATTTTACAGTTCGCCACGTACATAATATTTGATATATGATAACCTTATACCAGCAGCAGCAGGCTTCAGGGCTTGGCTATGTGTAAGTGCGGAGGTGAGATGAGTGGAACTAATCCAGCTCTAAGGCCCCGGCTGCCCTGGCCAGACAGAATGGGTGGGGCCTAACCAGGCCCAGCCACAGGCCTCAGCTTCCAGTCAAGGGTTGGGGGGAAAGGGGAGGAGCATGGGGGTTAGCTGGCTACCTTCCTTGTCTCGGGGGCCGGTGCAATCGGCGGTAATTGAGATTGATTGGATGTTATTTTTCCTCTTGCAAATGTAGTCCATTAGCTTGGCACATGCATAATCAGTTTAGAGCGCAGTTAGCCGAATGTAATCATGTTCCTCGGTGTCTGCTAGCACAAAATCCACTCCAGATGCCGCTTGGCCATGGAAAGAAAGGGAGAAAGTGCCGTCACTATCAGATGGGGAATCTTTAACCAAGAAAGTCCTGACACCCCTCCCTCTGTCCTTGTCCCGCTCTATTGAGCACACACATAACCGTACAAACTTTTCACCTATCTCTCTCTCTCTCTGCTTTACACACACAGTCACATCCACTGTCTGCTCATTACAGATGAGAAACAGGGGTTTTGATTGTATGTTCTGCACTTTTAACTGCACTAACATAGTGTTAAGTGGAGGCCAGCGGCTGGCCCATTAACGAACATAATACATCTACATCTTGGATGGAGTTACTGCTCTTATTTTACCCTTCAGTGCAATAGAAAAGAATCAGTGAACACTGAGGCAAGAAAATGTCTGCTCTCCGCAGAGAGAAAATAATCACAATGAAACATAATAGAGGAAAAGAGGTAGTAATGTAAATGAAGGGATTAGTGGTTACATGAAAAGGCATTAAGGTGTTTCACTGATGATCCTACTCAGCAAAAGCACTGGCTTCTCAGATACAGGAATGCAAGTCGTGATGACCTCTCCCCATTAAAGATCATAACTGCCAGGATTGATTCCAATCTTCATGGACAGTACAATAGTTTGTAGTTGGGTTGCAACCACAAATAAGTTATAGTTGAATTTCAGCTCGAGAGAAATGCAGCCGTTTTGCAATCAAATAAAGCTGTAAAGTGTATTTTGGAGGATATCAGTTCTGCTGACTTAGGCCAAGTGCCCACTAGATGACAGGATGGCTGATTTTGGCATCACAGATGAGTTTTCAGATATATGCACATCAGCAGCATTATTATGGAATCTCGTTGTTCGTCACTGCTGTGGCAGGATCTGCGCTTCTGTGTCTAATTCCTCTCCCGAGCTCTTAAACTTTTCTAGTATTTTGCAATCGTTCTTGATGTGTTTTGGTGGTCTTATAGCGTGGGCAGACAAATGAGCCAAAATTGTCACTCTTGGCCAATGTCAAGAAATTGTGACAGGTATTGCGAGATGTCCTCTGGTGAAATGACGTCTAGCGGGCGCCTGGCTTTACCCGCTCACCCACCAGACATTTCTAAGAAGAGGAGGGGTTGGAAGAGGATGGAGAAACAGACAGGAGAGGGGATGGGGGGGTGACAGGAGGGTTGGAAGGATAGATACTCTGCTAATTATCATGGCTAGCCTATGATTGTTCAGTAATAGTGCTCAGTGGGAAAGGTTGCAGCAGTTCCAGGAAGAGCTGAGCTCTGATTTACTGGTACTACCGCTCTAATAAAGCGCTTGCTGCACATCCTGGGAGACAGCCCATTCTCTCCTTTCACATGCACAAGCGTGTGAATGTACACACAAACACACACACACACACACACACACACACAGCAATCTCATAATCTAAAGTGCCAGCAGATGACAACATAGGGCTCATGAAATGTATCATTTTAATTGCTCAACAGAGAAGTTCTCATAATATAATTTGGTACAAATTATGTACATGTGATCAAAGGCATAACATCACACCAAGGAAGTATTTAAATTGTGTATTGGTGCTTGTAACACCTCCTCAGTCAACACGCAGTCTTGATCCTGAAGCCTGGTTAACTCTGTCCGTAGTTGCCTGCAGGGGGTTGAACTCTATAGTGTCCTACCTCAGACAAATCCCAGTTACAATGAGCAGTGGGTGGAACGAGGAAGGAGTGGAATATGACAGAAAATAAGTGTGGACTGGAAAGAGGGGGGCTAGTAGGGTTTAGTGTTTGGCAGTGTGCAAGAATTTCACAACTCCTCTAGCTCCCACCCCTTGAGAAGGCCAGGCAAAGGGTCGGGCTTTGACCCATGGCACAGCTGCTGCTGCTGTTGCTGCTGTTGCTGCTGCTGCTCGTGGTGGTGGTGCTGATTTGTATGTGCAACTGCCCTAGTGTGGGTGTTGCTGGGATTTACAAAGTGACAGTGAAAGAAAGCAAAAGAGGGGGAGCAGAAAGCTGCTTAGACAAGGGAGGCTGGCTTTTTTTTTTTCTCCCAGTGGCCGTTTACCACAATTGGCAGAGTTAAAAGGGCCCAGTGCATTACAGACCAGGTTCTGCATCCTGGGTCTGTGGTGGAGATACAGATGCATTCTCTGTGTTCCATCACGCAGTGCCACAGAGTAGGAGGATTAGAGAAAGAATAGACATGAGGCTTTACATTGTCAGCTGGGAGTTGGCGATCCTTCATCATTGTGTAAATGATTGTTTGTTTTCATTTGATTTTTTTTTATTTTGATTTTTGGACAAGAGAGGCAGAGATCATGTGCAAGGAAGCTGATGATCGTGTTAACTCCAGCTCCATCAGCAGAAAAGGCAGATTGGTGTTTTTAGAAGGGAAAAAATAGGTGAGGTAATATCGTTTTTTTGTCACAAGTACCAATTTGTGTACAGATATAGTTTTGTCAGTAAGGCAGTGACGTATGGTGCAAATATACAGTTTGTTCCTCTTACAAGATTTCTTTTTTCTTTACAGACAGGAAATTGTTTTTTAAACATTTTTTTCTCCTTTGTCCTACCTTTCACCCTTCCACGTTGTCTTCTTAAAATTAAACATGACAAATACTCTTCACCCACAAAACAAACCAGTGTGGATAGTAAGCCAGTGGGTGGTCTAGGATGGGGATCTGTTTAAGGTTAAATATCCTTAATCCAATCATGCTGAAAAACTAAACAATCTCCTCAGCAAAATCCTCTGTCTGCTTCCACCATCCCACTCTACACAAAGTAATGTTTTCCAGGCTTGAATCTGTCTTTAAATTTTGTAATTATGACAAACGGTAAAATAAAGTTCTTCCCTTTAAAGTGATTGTAGGAGATGGGGGTATTATTGAGAGTACAATTACATTTTGGAGAAATTTCTTCCTGCACCAACCGGAGGGTCTCTGTATCTAATCTGTGTTATACTCTTGCTCTGCCTGCCTCTTGTCAAGATGATATTACAGACACATCAGTCACGGCCCTGTCTTTTTACCACCCCCACTGTAAAGATGCCAGAGAGACACTATAGTATCCCCTTTACCTTCTCTTTAAAATGACCTGTTTAGGATTACATGTAATCAGCGTTTGTAGTCAAACTACAGTAAAATGAGTGCCATTACCTTTACACGCACACAAATTCAAACACAAATTCAAACACAAGCTTAATTACTATGAATAAACACATTCAAGTGATTCATGAAGGCCTTTTCATGTTCTCCAATTACCAAATTTCCCAAATCACCAAGTTTACATGTTTTGTTTGATGGTCAAGTAAATATCTAAAATTATGTGTGGTTGCCTACAGGCTTGCAAGGAATCAGAATATAGTAGCACTAATGCTATTTTTGTGATTTTACTAGTCTACATAGCACCTTTAATGTACGCTCTATTTCTTGTACTCTTAGTCGTAAGATAAAAGCTGCTGCATGTGGTTCGAAGCACTGAAAGAAACCAGATCTAGCTGCTCATATAGTTGGATGTAATGGATGTATTTTGAGTGCATGCAAACACACTGTGCGGCTATCATGGCTTCAATGAGGCATCTCAAAGGTCTTTTTGCCCAACTGGTCAATACATCTGGTGACCTTTAGACACTGCACCTGAAAGACTAACAGTGGCAATTGGCAGGTAAACACTGCTTTGATGAGGCTAGAGGTAGGCTCATGTGAATCTGTATAGCTGCTAAGCTGAAGGGATGGAGAGAGTGAGGCAGGCAGGCTTACCGGCTCTGTGCCATCAATACATCAGTGGCTAAGCCACCAGATTAATGGCCTCCGAGTGGTCAGGGCCACAAAACTACTCAGCTCTGAGGTCTGTGTTCAGTGGAGCTGTACATGAAAGCAAGGTAGGGTGAAGAGACAGATGAGGAGAGGGGAGGAGGTCTTAGGTACCAGGATGAGCACACAGGGACCTCTCTTCTGTTTGGGTTTGGCCTACAGAGTAGAGTCGTGGGACAGATAAATTTTACAGAATGATGGATGTGTGGCCCTGGCTGTTGTTTCATTCCCCTTGCCTTGTAATCTTCCACTTGTAAGTCCAAAAGGATCTTTGAGTAGCTGAACACAATATTATAATCAGTATTACATTATTTTATATGCACGTATTTATAATTTGACAGCTCTTTATGTAATTGCAGAAGCAGTGGACTGTTTGTTGAGGGACAGTCGAACCAAACTCATGCTTGATTTACAGTACTGCAGCCATTTAAATCATTCCTAAGTGTGCAGAGCATGTACTGCCTTTGTTTTAACCAGGTTTTTCTTTGTTTTAACAAATCTGCCCCTAAGGTCTTTCCATTTTGTGATTCATCGATTACTGTTGGATTGCAGAACTTCAGCAATTTCTCGCCTGGATTTCATTGGCTGTTTGTTGTTAGTGATGGGTCTGAGAGATGCTGATGCCTGCAAGCATGGTCTCCTCAAAGTAGTCTATTTTGGATGGGTTATGTAGCGCTAAACCTGGCATCAAGTATGCTATGCGGCGAAAAGGCCGCCTCACCTCTCTGTGACCACCATCAAGGCTCGAGTAAAAATGAAACCATCTATCAGTTTCCTGCGGACTATTTTCTGGGCAGAATTTTTATTTGAAACAGTGGGGCCTCAGAGGCTTTTTCTATAGTGCCAAAAGAGAATAGCCTTCTCTTTTCTTGAACTTCATGGCGCTGGTTGTCCATCCATGTTTTGCCTAATTGCTGTGTGCTGGAGTTCAGGGTTAGAACTGGGAGCTGTAAATCTATCAGTGTTATGCAGACAATGTTTTCTCCAGATGTAGAAGAAAAGATTTCATCCTTTTGTAATTAAGTGGTGCAGCCCAGGGTGTCATGCGGTTTTTATTGGGGGCCCTGGAAAAGATCATTTTGCACCTTGTTTTCTCATCATGCCTTTTATTCTTCAATACAAAAGATGGATAAAATGGAAAGATGAAAATGAAAAACTAGCAGAGAAAAGAATCTCTTGTTTAAATTGTAATATGGAAATTACTAGCTAGTGATGTAAGAGGTAGCGATGGGGAGTGTGGGGTGGAGGCACAAAGGGGACAAAGGCATAGTCATGGAACCAAGGCAATTACATAGTTCTCCAGATGAAGAAAATCAGAAAAAAACCTTCTTTTTTAACCCCAGGAATGTTCCCAAATGTTATCTTTCCCACGGGTGCCGTCTTCTACACCTGTGTTCTACTTTAAACTTACTGCTGGAATAAGAGAGAGGGGGAGTGAGCTGGGGAAAGTGATAGTGAGGGAAAGAGAGAGAGACAGCTTTAAGAGTTGGGGACAAGAATGCTCTTCAGCTTCTCAAGGGCACCGATACTTTATGGCCTTCACATTCCTTCATGACAAACTGATGCCCAGAATAGACAGGGTGGTGTTGGGGGTGTTGGGGGGGCGTTTAACTACCATGCCTTTAAGCTCCACCCAAACATATCATCTCTGTTCCTTGCTCACCTTCACCTCGCCCTGCTCCGCTTATGTGGCAAACCTCAGGGTCACGCCGTCTGACGCTTCTTTTTTACTAGCCAAAGCTGGTGAAAGCATGGTACTGAAGTACAGGCTTTTGTTCCGTATAAGCACTTTCACACATTTGTGTTTTATAAAGTCCCTTTCAATCTCATGTTGATTTACAGAGGCCTCTTTCCTCTAAGATCTCCTCAGAGACGCAGACAGCAGAGGAAGTCTCCATAGCCACTGAACTCCTAGGCTCACTCCCAGATCATCCCTCACTGCCTTCCTTGCCAGCCCCACAAACTCTTTTTTATAATGTCACCACATTCAATCAACACTAGCCCTAAAATTAAGGACTGCTGAATAATTCAAACTTGGATCCTTTCTTCAGATGGTCTATCTCTGTCACCAGATAGGAATTTCCTTAATTTATGCTTGTTAGGTTGGAATAGTCATGTTGAAATAATTTGAACCATAAGGACTGTCTGTGCAGCTACTGTTTAAATGAGAACTCTGGGAGCCGTTAAAGTTTGAACATGAAATTGTGAGATCTGGAATGCAAATTATTATTCAAATGATCAATGTATTAATTTGCATGCTGAGAGGGGTAAGGGAGAGAGAGAGCATCTTAATAAGTTGTGTAAAGCAAAGTATTTTGTTATTTGTTAATGTTCCAGGAGCGAGGGTGTATTCATTTTGCAGTTGAGACCCAGTGCGACCTAAATCTCTCTCTCTCTCTCTGTCACACACTCACACACATATCTGTCATCATATCATCATCGTCATCATCACACACACGAAAACCTGTGGTTTTGTGCTCACCAATGTTTGGACTCTCCTTCCTGTTTTTTTTTTTGTGTGTGTTTTTTTACAGGGAGTGTCTGGCCTCTTTAGTCACTCGCTTTTCTAACATATTGACTCTGTATTTCTGATCAAATAAAAAGCCTGTTATTCTTCCCAGTACAGATAATTTGATCTTCTAGGTTTTTTTTTTAACTCTGGTAAGATGAAATGTCAAAATTAGTGGCGCTTTTGGAAATAAAAATAGACTAAAATCATAGACTTTAGCCGTAAGCAGTTGAAAATGGCTGAGTGATGAGCCAAATAAAGGCAAACCTTCAGAACATGAAATTACTCTGAATAATCTGAGATTTCAGGACCTGCTATTTGTACTCTGATTTCCTACAATCTTCTCTTATGCATCAAATGGAACTTATCATTCAATTTTCCTCAATTTACAACTTTTTCCTCCTCTTTCCTAGTTTCTAGCTTTCATCACAGACTCGTTGGGTGAAAATTCGGTGACAGGTCTTTTGGTGTTTAGGATCTTTGATCTCATGGGATTTTTGATTCTTTTTAGCGGTCACATTATATCAGGAGCTACTTTGTGACAGAAGAGCCTGTAAAATGAGGCCTGAGGCTGAAATGTCTGGAGAGCATAAAATAGAGAAAAAAAAACATATGTGTTATAAATTTCATTCCAATAATTTATCATTGATGGATTGAGTGGCTTATAACAGAATACTAATCATGTTATGTGCATGTAGTTAAGAGAGATCAGTCTTTACATCTGGAAGGGAGATTAGGGCTTTTTAGATGAGAAATCCAGCATTGCAGTATTCCCAGTATTCAACTTAACTTTTAAATCATTAAACATGATGAAGCCATCTCCACAAAGTCAGAGGTTTATATACGAAAATCAAACACCATCTGCCATCTCTGATCAGAAGCAACAGCCATCAGGCCAGGGTTACCAAGGCAGAACAGGAAAAGCCATTAACTGCCAATCACTGCATCGATCGACAAGCCAGTCCACCACTACCACCCCCTCTCTACCCCCACCCACCCCTGCCCACACACACACACACACGCACACACACATACAGTTCATCAGCTTTTACTGTACAGTGCACACACGCATGCACATAGCCTTGCATAAACCACTATCTTTTTATGCACCCGCACTATGTGATGGGTAACATTTGGTGGAATTTGTCTCTTTCCCGCTTGAACCACGTTATCTTTTAAATTATCTCGAGTCTAGATTGCCAGATCAACATTCTGTTCAGTTAAGATAAAGGTTGTCTGACTGTTTTCTTTTTTTTTTTACACTGGCTCGGTAAACCCAATGTGTTACTTGAAGGACAGTCGAGATGCTATTGAAAAGATATTTCCTTCTGAGCACAGGTTTGTAATCTCCTCATTACCGAAATGCATCTCAGTAAAGTCCATTGCCCTGTCAAAATTAGAGTAGACACTCCATTCTGCTCAGTCTCCCTCAACATTTTTGGAGTCAAACCTCAGATAAAAAAGAAACTAATAGAGTCAGTGAAGGGCAAAAAAGAAAAAAACAAGATTGATTTTTTTTTCCCCTCCATTTTCAATGGTGTCACTAGAACTGAGGGTCATTAGAAGAATATTTACCTACTTCCCAATTTAATAGAGATGCTGTATATCAGAGTGATCTGGATCAGAGGTCAGGGCTGGGGGGAGCAATTAAAGCGTATAGATCTAGAGGCTCTGGGCCTGTCCTATTGTGTGTGCTGTAGGCAGAAACAGATAGGTGAGCTAAAAGGGAGGGAGATGGAATATGTATTGAACATGGCTGTATTAATTAATTGATCTTTGTTACTGATGAACTAGTGATGCATTAGTCAGGGGTACGTATGTGTGTGTATGCACAGCACAAACAGGCACGTATTGGCGTGATCTGTTCATGATTGCGGATATACTTTACAATGCACTCACATCGCACTAGTCCAACGATTATACATCATTTCATACAAGTCAACCAGTGACCTGTGACGTTTTTTTTCCCTTAATCGTTTTCTCTTTTATTCATACTAAATGTGCTGTCGTTTCCGTTACTTGGTTTGGTTAGGTCAGCCTTCTCTAGGGCCGCACAATAGCCAGAGACAGAACAGATATGATGGATGTGGCCTGGGGCCTATGCACTCGCTCTGCGTCTGCGGTGGCCTCATCTACACATCAGCCACAGGGAGAAGGAGGGGACGCAGTAGGGAGGGAGGGAAGGAGGGCAGAGATACAAACCAGACCAGCCATTTTCCCCGTTCCGCTCATAAATATTTGTGTGGCTGATTTATAAACAGTGGAGCAAGAGAAGAGATCAAAGTGAACTGTAACGCTTATATAAAACTGGGGCTTTTTCACGACACTGCCCTACACACCATGCTCATACCTATTAAAGACTAAAGCTATATATCACGAGGCATATTGGCAAGAGTACTGAATGGCCACTCACACTTTAGAGCTCGGTCTTCCCCCATGTTGTAAGTCTAGTTCTTTACCCTCCAAGGTTCTCAAACACTAGTTAAAGGCCATCAATATGTGTTATTGCTAAAACTCAACCTGCTCTCAGGCTGTGTAAACTCCCGCGAGGTCAGTGGCTTCTTAGGTGGATTTTAAATGGCTGTAGTAATGCCAGCCAGCCATATTAAAACATAGCAATGCAGTGAAGAGTCACAGTGTCCCAGCAGTGGTAGAGTAGTGTTCGTCACAGTAGACAGCTGCACATGCTGATTCAGGCAACCAGCTGGCCAGACGCAACACAAAGGCCAAGCCTCCTGTACGGCAGAGAGGAGGGATTAGGGTGGGGTGAGACAGTGTGTATACTGTATGAAATGTGTGTGTGTTTGTTGGCAAAGATAGACACACATCCACATCCTACTAGGCCTACTAGAAGCAAGGCAGACATTCCACACCTACAAGCTGTGTTTACCTCGTGCCTCACCCCTCCTCCCACCAATCATACAAATACACACATATCTCACCATTCGTTCCGGGCGGCCCGGGTGAAAATGTGTGTGTGTGTGTGTGGGGGGGGGGGGGCAAGAGGCACTCTTCTCTGCCTCTGGGCCTCGCCCCTGATTAAGAACAGTTATAGCTGGCAGATGCAGAGGAGCGAGCCATGAAGATGGCTGTTCGCTGACCTCTGTGGGAGGGAGAATAGCACGGGTAATGGGAGAGAAAAGAAGGCCCTTTTCAATGGAGATTCCCCCTCCTTTGTCCACCAGCAGGACAGGGTGTGCTCAGTGTGGTGAGGCCTGGGAGAGTTGCTGGTGAACAGCCTGTCTCTCTGTCTGTATGTGAGTTCCTGGAGACATCTGGTTCTCTAGCTGTGGGAACACGGTGGCATTATTATTTTTATTTTTTTTTTAGGCACTTCACCTAACGCTTACATAACAGGCTTCAGGTTTTTGTATGACTGCATGGTAAAGTTTTATAGTTGGTCTCTGTATTGCCACAGCAAGTATTTGAGAATGTTTTTCCTGCTGTGTGTAAAGCATATTTGTACAGTAATTGAGAGTAAGAGCATACAGATCTGTTTTCTTTGCTTCCCTCGCTAGTATGCTGCTATCTTATACACCAGTTAAAGGAAGCGGCCCTTGTCTTGTCGTATATATGTTGCAGTCCTCCCTAAATTCTGTTGTGTATATGGTGTGTGAGTTCAATCAGGTAGGCAGCCATTGTAGGAGGGTTTTCAGAGAGAGAAGACTGCAGATTGTCTTACCACTGGTGTGTCTGAATTTCTGTGCAGGGAGTTCAAAGTCCTGCTGAACATCAGAGGGCTGATGCTGAGTGAGGCTGACTAGCTGCAGCCTGTGGTCTGGGAAGGGTTACTGAATTATTACTGATGGTTTCAGGGGTAACTGTCCGACCACAGGACTCGGGGAATATTAATCATTTATTTGATTGTCCGCATGTGCTGATTAATCAATTTGAGTAGGATCTGCAGGATTAACTACCCTATTATTCCCCCTGTAAGAACAGATAAGAGATAAGGCTTTAAAATATCATATTCCATTTATCATTTATTTTTAGGTCCCTGCTGATGAGGGTGAAATAAAAACTGAGGTGAGATTAGGCGGAACAGCAACATGGGGAAAGTGTTGGGGGGGAGGAGGAGGAGGAGGATAAGAGAAGGAAGGATGAGGAGAGAGGGAAAAAATCTCTTAACTGCAGATTTTAGTGCTTCAGACGATGGGGGGGGGGGGGGAAGATACAGCTTTGTATTTCTTCAAACATGGCACAGAAAAAGCCAGTTGTGCAGCTGGGAGAGTGAGAGCTGAGAGAAAAAAGGGGGCGGAGAGACAAGAGGAACAGGAAGTTGATGGGAAAGTGATAGCTGTCTCCACCTGGAGTATAGCCTGAGCTGTGTGTTAAGAGGGAAGGCAAAGCAAGGGAAAGGAGGGAGCTGCTGCATTTGACTCCTATCCTGTACCCTGGTTTAGGTAAGTTTGGCTCTCATACGAAGTATAGCTCGCTAAGCTGATCCAACATTGTCACTACTCCTGTTTACCCCACTCACTATCTATTCAGTCTATAAATTCTCAATCTGCCAAACTGTTTAATGTGTTATGTCATGTGGTAATGCCTTTGATTCCAACATGCCTCCGTTTGTAAATACAAGAGGCACTCAAAAGGCTGTGGTTTCTTTACAAGTATGGTGCCCCCGGCGCTTTGGTTGGGAATGCATTGGGAGGGAGAAGGTTTGAAAGAGTAAGGGAGGGAGTGAGAGGTGGTTAGAAACTGTATACACTTCCCGTTGCTCTTCTGCCAACCCTTCTCCCTGCTGCCTCTGGTTGCGCAGGCAGGCAGTGTGTGAGAAATGTGAGAGGGAGGAGTATATCCTCTCCTGGCTGAACACAGCTCCGTAATTATGCACTTTTCAGCAGGTTTTACCTTTAACACTTTACTCCCGGGGTTGAGATTAGTGCTCACCATGCTTGATTTACTGCACAATTACTGAACAAGAGCTCTATGTAATCAATAAACAGGAAGGGGAAAAGTGGTAGGCTTTGAAGTATAGTTTGAGATTTTTTGCACGATTGAGCAGTGTATATGGTGTAGCCAGTAAGGGGCAGCTTGGCTGCGATGCCAGCCTGTGAAATATCTATTATATCAGGCACGCCTCTTTGCTTTACCAGCTCTCTAAGCCTCTTTACAGTGCTCAACTACTGGAGTGGAAAATGACATCTTTTTTTTTTTTTTTTTTCTGACCACTGCTTAACACAGAGGTCAGCAACAAATTGTCTAATAAGGACATTCCTCCAAAACATTAGATTAAAATCACAAGTTGTCCTATAAAATTGGGGCTTAATGTGATCTTATAACTTACGTTCACAAGTTACACAAGAAGAGTTACAAAGCACTCTTGTGTGGTAGGTTGCTATGCCCTGTATTATATGTCCCCAAATGGGCAGCCAGCACAATGACCTCTATGATGACACTTGCTAATGGCATGAGTAGTTATTTTGGGAAGCTCCAGTGGCTGGCCATCACAAGTCTTTCTGGGGCTTTGTAAAGCTTTTTGCCAGCATGACCAAAGCTATAGACCTCTTCCAATTAGCCTGGTCTGTGTTTGATTTTTAGTGATGACAACTATATCTCAGCTGCAATTACGCTGCTCTGGGAATGATGAGGGTTTAGGTTATTGATCCTCAATTGATCATTCTGATCAATGAGCACTTTTGTTTCTTTTTTTATGGAAAGTGCAGTTATTTTTTTTTTCTTTTGCTAATGAGCCGGCCCAACAGAATGACCCTGTGAAAAAAAATCCGTGTTAGTAAGTCCCATATATACGATAGAGTGATGGAGTTGGCCTATACTCATGGGAAGCTGCACGGAGCACCATTTTTCAATGCGTGTGCACTACTTTCCTGTGGGCATAGGTCAAAGGCTGCGATGGTCTGGGGAAGAAAAATTTGGCCCCTTATGAGAGTGGACAACAGCTGTGTCTTTTCTTCATTTTAATGCAATTCAAAGAGGTAATTTGGAAGATTTGTAGTGTGTGTAGTGATTTTTATTATTATTATTCAAAGACCCTGACACACTTAAACTCTTAAGCTTTTTATCTCTAATTTATATGCATACTTTATATACACATCAAAAGTGCAATGCCAGACTTTCACTAAGTTGCAGCTTCTTTAGTTGTCCGGTATGGAAGAGTTGACAGGTGAAACTGGTGGGTGTATGAATTGCTTGAAGAACCCTCAACAGCAGTTTCACTCCAAAAAGGTACTTCATGTTCCATGCAAATAAGCCCATATATAGACCCACTCTTTATATTCACCTCCACTCAACCCCACTCCACCCCATTAATTTTCATTTTAAGAAGAGGACCTCTCAAAGGCCATGTTGCTCCTTTTGTCAGCGCGATGCTGCTAATAAAGATAGCTGCGTAAGACTGGGTTAAATATTGACACTGGCTGAGCACATCATCACTGTTTTTAATTAGTTGCCGTCTCTAGCGAGCTTGTGCGAGGGCAGTGCATGAACAACTAAACATTTCCCCTTATGGGATCTCAAACACCCTCTCCCCAAAACACATTTCTATGAATTTTACATAAAATAAAGGATACAGGATAGTCATAAAACATACAGTGCTACAGCTATCACAGCCTTATTGTGTAGCCTGAAGCAACAACCAATTATGTGGTAATGAAATATTTACACTACCAAACTGAGAACGCCAGAGGTGAAAGCTAGATAATACAAGCCTGAGGAGGCTGTATTCTGTGTCTCCTCTGTGCCGTTACGTCAGCGAAAAGGTGGAACAGGAGATCAGCTAATGACAATAGGCTTAGAAGCAAGAGCGTGGGCAGGCCTGCAGTTCGGTATGCATAGCTTCTGGTCAACCCTACTGCTGTGGGCACATTTAAGGGCTTTTTCTAGGTCATAGTAGCCAGCAGGGTGGGAAGAGGACACATAACCGTAACACTGACTCTCTAGGCCATGTCAGACATTTTACCTCCAGAGTTCTTTTTTGACTTCTGATGGCAACTCCTCCTCACGATGATATGTCAATGAATCTGCATTCACAGCAGAGTGTGATGTTTGTTCTCAAGGACTAATTGTGTTTGGGTAATGTTCCTGCTCTGAATTTAATTTTCACCAACTGCATTAATCATTACAAGTGGTGTTTGCCTTTATCTTAATCCAAACCCCCCCCCCCCACCTATGGCCCGACTCCCTCACTCTTATATGGCTCGTTCATTTCCACCATCTCCGAACTCTTTTTCATCCTTCATCTCCATTTAACAGGCTTTTTGCTGGACACATTCACATTGGCTCCACAAGGCCACGCCGCCATTGTCTCGCTGGCAGGTGACAAAAGAGAGGCAGTGAGGTGTTGGAGACTCTTGTCAGCTGTGTGGATGCAGGGCTGCCTCTACGCTTACCATACTAACACGTCAGTGACATACAGTATGGCAAAGTCCAGATCTAGGTAGTCAGTCACCTTGGTCTTCTTCCATTAAAAGCCCTTTTTAGCTGTGTTCAGACAACTAATGCAATACCTTTCATACATTCATGAGATTTCCGTTTTAATCACAGGGAAGACAAAGATGTGCAGTGATTGAGCTTTTGGTGTCCGTAGCCTAACGTCATTAGCTTTTGCTGTAGTTTGCATTGCAAACACTCACAGGAAATATCTGAAAAAGTTGTATACTAACACGCAATCAGTACAAGACTTGTCATGCTAGATGCAATGCCTGCCCAAATTCTTAGCCTGAAGACAGGGAGTTGTTTTTAAAGTAATATAAGTGGCCTCTGGATGCAGTCATCATTGTCTGTTTATGAAGAATACTCATACTTCATCTGTAGTATTTACAGTCTTGGAGATAGAGGTATTCCTGTTTAGTATTCTCTGTTTTCTTACTGACATTATCACAGCCAAAAGACTTGTTACAACACAAAACCCTGGTCTTTTCCTCCCTAATGTTATGACTTGTTATTGTAATAAGAGTAGTAGCAAAACGCTGACGCAATGAACTATTATTCAAATTCCAAATCTGAACATTCTCGTGTCTCCTCTTTTGCTAAAATATAAATAAAAAAAAAATGTTCTTCCTTAGCTCTGTACAAGTAATTATTGTCACTGCTGTCCAAAATGGAGGGTTGTGATGTTGACACAGTGCTGTGGGTAATGAAGAGAAGGGCCAGGGCAGGTTCTGATTTGCCCCATTCAGCTTCCAGATGGTACCTTGCCAGTATACATGTCATCAAGTGGCTGTAACAGTTGTTTGGGTACCCCCATGGCTCCACCCTGCTCTCGCCTCCTGCAGGCAGACTTATTGTACTGCAATTTTGGCAAGCTCCTCCCAGCATGGCTTTCATAAAAGCACCAGGAGGTTAAGCTGTTAATTAGCTACTGAAAGAGGAGGCCAACAGCTTGCTGTTAATTTGCTTTACTGTTTTTTTTTATTTCTTATTTGGGGATTGACATCATTTCCTGCCTGTTTTGGAGTCATCGCTGCGTGTCACAAAAGCAGGGCCGAGCTCATTAAAAAGGGGGGAAATGTGTTTATCTGGCTACGATTAGAAGTGCACATTATGTATGTATAGCCATGCTTATCCAAATGTTCTTAATGAGAGAGACCCTGGACGCCAGTGTGGGGCTCCTGTGGGCATAGGCCCAGGCTCGTTATCACCACACAGGGCATTGATCTCTCTACCGCCCGCTTGCTTATTCTCCTCCTCCTCCCCTCTCAAAGACAGTGACTCGCACATGAATTATGTGGACACATTGATCAGCTGATTGAGAGCTATTGTTTAGAGCCCTGGGTCATTATTGAAGGAGGGATTACCCAACTCTTGTTTTGTGCGTACGCATGGGAGAGTGTATTACTCAGCTCCTTGTCACAGCACATACTCCCCTTAGCTCACCTTAGATTTGCAATGGCTACACAAACGTGCGCACACTTACACACACGCACAGAGCGCATACAGCAGCCTACACAATCAACATGGCCCAAATGACTGCCTGCATTGATTGCCTTCGCTCTGCAATTATGTTCCCATTGTTTACTTTCTAGCATCTTACTCATTCAAACGGAATTCAATAATTATTGCTTTATTTAATGTTAAAGTAAGTAAGAGTGGTGGATGTGGAGCACCAGTAGCTGTATTGTCTTTAAGAGTCTCTACGACCCCTCCCAGGCTACTTTGTTTCATAGGCCTATGTTAAGTCATCCTCTCCAAGGACACCTACAGCGATCCATCTTTACCTCGCTGCCCTCCCTTACGACACAGAGGTCCGTTTTGTTTCTCTCTTCCCTTCCAGAGACAAATATGCAGCCTGTTTTTTATTCACCGGTAGTGATGGATCATTTCTATAGTAAAGCAGTAGAGGAAGCAACTTAGCACATTATGGGCTTTGAGACAGAGGGACAGGATGCGGTGGAAGGGTGGCAGGGATTAGGAAGAGTAAAGGAGAATAAAGGACAAGGGTGGGGATGAGGTTCAGGAAGCAGTAGGTAGGCAGTTTGGGCCTGGAATACACAGTCGCTTAAAGCCACAACCTAACTTTTAGGCATGTTGCAGCTTGCAGTGGCTAATTCAAAGCAGCCACCGCATTTGGCACCCAGTGGGGCCTCTGTGGTTTGAGCTGTTGTTTTGTGCTGCTGGCAGACAGGGAATCACAGGCCAAACTGCAAGCACTCACTGACTCCAGTCCCTCTGCTTTGCTTTCCTAAATAACCTGCTTACGTTCCAGGGGAATCCCAGAGTGCAGATTTATGAGAATCAAGTCCCAAAGAAATCTCTGCACACATGTGCATATACACTGCTGCTGGGAAGAAAGGGGTCATTACCTTAAATTATTTTTGTTCTCTAGACCCTAACCCTGAACTTAATCCTCATCATTAAAATAATGTTTTTAAATTTAACTTAATCCTGATTTATAACTTTCAGAATTAGGCAGAAACTGGGCAACTCACTTTTCAGATGTTCTCTTTTGGAAGCAATCAAGATAGTAACATATACTCCAAAGTACATTCATAAGGGGGCCACAGTTGTCATGCAGTGAGACTTAAGTCACACAAGGGTGTTTTCTTCTCCCTTTGGCCACGGTGTCTTTTTCAGCCCAACAGGCACATTACATTGTCTTCCTTCAGAGTGAAATACACTTACCTCATTGGTTATGGTTGCTGTCATGACATCACTGTGTTTGAATAACAAAGGTGCTGTTTGACTTATTCTAACACGTTTCAAGCCAGGAACTTTTTTTTTTTTTCTTCTTCTCAGGTGATACAGAAAACCTGACTCCTGCCCACGTCTGTGATTAGGGAAGATACAATCTTCTCATTCACATATATATGGAGACCTATCTGTATTGTACTGTATTGCAGTGCATGGCGTCAGGTGTGAATTGCAGTTATCTAACCTGCGTTTCACACAAAGCCCGTCTGTGTGCGTGTGTACACATGCGCACACACATACACGCGCACGCACCAGCTTTTAGTGCCGAGAATCAGGGAGACAGTTACAAAGCAATATCCTGGCAGATACTCACTGGCTCTCTCACAGAGGGAATTTGGCAGCTCTCTTGGAATTGATAGCTATTTAGCTCACAGATAGTCATCTGTTTTAATGCATTAATTTTGTATTAACAGCACTGCCAAATTTAATGGTGGAAATTAGGGTATGATCATAATGGCGTGTGACTGTGTGTGTGAGAGAGAGAGAGAGAGAGAGAGAGAGAGAGAGCGAGCGCGTCTGCATGTGCATGTTTGTGTGTGTACATTTCTGATGTTCTTTTTGTCTATACTTTTGTATGTGTTGTGTGTGCGTGTACATGCTGTATTATACGGCTCCATTGGGAGCCATTCTTTGGAATTACCGGCTCTGTCTCCCTTCCACGCTTCCAGTAATACCCACCTCTATCTTGTGTTAGTTGGGCTCTCTCAGCAACCACACTGTTTTGTGTTAAAGGTGCACTTTTACTTTGCATTTAAGTGGATGGAAATGCAGATGTATGCAGTGCTCTGGGTGGGTGGTGAAACTGATACAGCCATGTATTGCCCACTCAGAGGGCAAGGTGCACTGTAGAGTTATGAGAGAGAGGATGGGGTGGTGCCCACACCGCCCCTGTCCCTCTTTACCTGAAAAAGCACAGAGCACTGCTTCAGCCTCCACAGAAAGAGATAAGGTGCTCCATGGAAGAGAGGCTTGAAAAACCATGATATTTTTTAAAACTCTGAAAACCACCACAGTATCAAAAAGCTTAGGACTAGACCTCTCAGTGGAAAAACCTAATTGAATGTGATCTATTGTGTTAAATGTAATTTAACAATATCATAAACAATAAAGGTAGTTTATTTAAGTCATATTTAGGTTCATTTAACCAGCCTTAGTTTTTTTATAGTAGCAGACTGCAAAAGGACTTTTGCATCTTTCTTTTAAAACACTACAATACAAAGTACAATACAATGAGTGAAGTTTTTAAGGCACCTTTAAAGCACCTACAATCTATATATCTCTGTATTCTTATCTGTTAAATCAGACCACACATAAACTACATTCACATGCACACAGCATGTCTCCTGTGCCTTATTGAGTACACCGCTGCATTCTAGGCGGTCGCACATTTGTACTTGCTCAGCTGAATCTCCTATACGACTGCTGTAAATTCCCAGACAATTCAGTGATATTGAATCCATGCCACTGACCCAGCCAGCTTCCCCCCATCATGCTCCACAGCTCCCCTCCTGTTGGGGCCTCGATACGGCGCTTAGAAACCCCAGAGCCATGCCGACCAACTCCTCCCAGCTCAACATGACTTTTTCATTAAGCCGCCAAATTCCTGCACTCCAGTTGGAGGTGATTTATCAACTAGGGGCTTCATTGCAGGTTCATAGGAAACAGACATAGGCCCTGTCTCATGCATTATTATGTTTCACATTCAAAGTGTATGTGCATGTGTGTGTGAACCAGAGAGGGTGATGGACTGCAAGTTTACTGCATCCATACCGTGTTTGGCTGCTTAGATATGATCCGAGGAGTCTCTCACGTGGATAATTGCTTTGGAATCCAGTAAGAATCCATGTTTGATAAAGTTACCACGTGTGATCATCAGAGGGTTTTTCTTCTCACGGGCCGAGCTATATTGTTCTCCTCTGCATTATGGTATCATTTTGCTGCCTTCTCTTCTCCCTGGAATACTTAATGAACAGGGACCACCTCATTGATCGCTTATTAGTTTGATCTCTTACCTCGTTCACTGAGTCTAAAATGCCCCAGACTACCATGGGTCATGGCCAGTGCAGAGATGGTGAAAGTGGTGGTTTACAGGTGTAACCATTTGACATTGTAGACAGAGCTACAAGCACTGAGGCAGGCCAGTTTTTGGCCCTATTGAGGCCATCTTCCTGGCCAGTCAAGTTTATAGTGAATTATAGCCGATTCTGGGGCAGGCGGTCTCAAGTTCACTCCTATATAAACCCTGTGCTTTTTATGGGAAACTATAAAACTCCCAGCATTTTTTTCTACCTCCAGAGACTAGCTTTGAAGTTTCGGTCAGGTGCTGTCATTTTTTTAAACTGTCTTCTTGTAGATTTTTTGAGCCTTGAGTCATTTGCGGCAAGAACTCTCTTTTTTTAATTCAAGACATCTGCTCTGACTAAAAGCAGTTTGCATGATGGATTTGGTGTTATCTATAACTGAATCTGTCTCTCAGGTTTCTCTCTACCTTAGTTCTGATGCAATATTTGTGCACCGAGGAGAAGGAGGAGGGCTCCCACAATATCCAGCAACACCTATTCATGACATCATGGATGGCTTAAAACGAGGCGAGAAAGGAGAGCACACAGAGACACAGAGCCTTTTACAATCACCTAATAACTCTATTACACCGAGCTATGGGGCTCACAAAAAGGAGGGGGAAAAAAAACTCCTATTCCTTTTCCTGGAAGCGGTGTCTTAATGCACATTTTAGGTGTAGAAGTGAGAAATATGAAACCAAAGAGAATGAAACACAATAGCTCAGAAAACCCCATAGCAATATTACGATATTGCCAGAAAATTAAACATTAGGAGAAAGGGACAAGAGCATTTTAGGGAGGCATAATATTATTATGACTTTTTTTCACCAGGCTGTCAACACCTGATTTAGATGTAATGTGGTTAAATGTCTAATTCCATTGCTTTTACATTTTCCAGCCAGCCACACAAACCGTCCAGTTCAGGACAGAACGATTCAGTTTCCTCTTGATGAATGGTTTAGTTTTCTGAAGCTTTATCTTTGTAAAAACCTGATGCATAAGATACATTTACACAGATTGTTAGTAAATAATAATAATAAATAATAAAAACTGAGCATATATGACTACTGATTAAAGATAAATCCTGACTTTAATTACAATCACAAGCACTGATTTGAATAATTATCTTTGTCTTTGTTGTTAATATTCATCAGTGCATTTTCCCTGCTTAGATAATATTAAGAAAAATATTCAAAATACTATTTTATGGACAGCATATTATAGCACCCGATATACAATCAATTTTCTGTTCTGTCAGCATGCCTCACAGTTGACACGGGACAGAGATTCACAGTGAGAGTTTGATATTAACAGCGGTGTATGACAGGCATGACACAAGTGGCCATACCAAGTCTGGGGCTTTTATCGTAAACATGCAGAAACAATCAGTGTGATGCTTTAAGTTAGTGGTCAATAACCCTGTTGCTCACACCAGGCCCAGCCATATTGTGTTGGCCTTGCATCATTGATTGAGCCGTGCAGGAGGTAATTAGACTGGAGCTCTGGAGTGTGGTGGTATGGTGTCACTACGGGGTGTTGTGACACTATGGAGAGGAGGCCTGCTGTTGATTCTTGGAGGAAGTTCTGGGGTTGACAGGTCAATATTAGTGCTGATTTCCTGTCCTCTGAAGGTTTGTCCTCCTGTTGTGGAATGCTTCAGTTTCTCTCAGAATGTACTAAATCCCCCTCCTGCCTCGCCACCGGCTGACTTTGCTTCTGCTTCTCTATGAGAGAGCGAGGATTTAACTCACCATGATCAATATTTAGTATCCCATGCGTGAAACAAGCAGATGTTTGGAGTTTCCTTTTCAGAGACGGGAGGCTTCTGTTGAGTGAAGGGGATCAATGCTCCCTTCCGTCTGTGAGGCTGTAGACCCACGGCTTCTGAAGGGCGGCTGATGCGATTCCTGCCCGCCCTCAGGCCCCTGAGATTTGCGTGCCTCCCAGGCCTCTCCTGTCCTGTTAGCCCACTGATACAGACACTCACGCAGACAAAGTGCGCAGTCCAAACAGTTGTCCTGAAGTGGAAGAGGTCTGGATGTTAAACAACAGGGCTGTGATTGGGAATTGATTTGTTCATTTGCCAACTGTTGAGCGAAAGTGAGTTGGTGGTGCCTAGCCAGCTATCTGCCATCTACAATAACCTCTTTCTCTCTCTTTTTCTCTCTCTCTCTTTCTCTGTGTTCCTTTCTTTCTCTTTCTCTCCCCGCTCTCCATCCATCCCCTCCCACAGCACCTGCAGCAGCACGAAAACGCGGTGGAGGGTGATGCCTGCTACTACCATTGTGTGCTGTGTAACTACTCGACCAAGGCCAAGCTCAACCTGATCCAGCATGTGCGTTCCATGAAGCACCAGCGCAGTGAGAGCCTCAGGAAGCTTCAGCGCTTACAGAAGGGCCTGCCGGAGGAAGAGGAGGACCTCAGCTCCATCTTCACCATTCGCAAATGCCCTTCTTCAGATACAGGTCAGGACCTGCTCCTGTGGCCATGTTTTAGTATCTCTACATGTGTGTCTGTTTTACTCTCTTAGTCGCTCTACCTATGCCACCCTGCCTCTCATACACATAAACACACATTCTATGCCTCAGTTGTTAAAATTCGCCTTCACAATTTGTCACTTTCTTTCTAGAGAATTAGAAATAAGGGATAACATCTACTACTTTTCTATGGCTTTGTTCAGAAAAGTTGATTGAGGTGTTACAGTGATTCGAATGTACATTACTATTTTTAGATGGGAAGAACAGTATGATTTTACACTGAGTGAGCTCAGCTGAAAATCTAACTCAACAGAAGAGAAGGATTCCCTTTCAGGGATAAAATTAAACATTGCTGGGAGTTATGTCTCTTAATTTGATTCCAACAATGTAACTTTGTTTTTTTTTTTATTTATTTAGACTGTAGGTTCATATCATTCACATAAAATACCCTGCAAAGTCTGCCTTCACTAGTAAAAGCAGAGGTCTCTGTTAATGGGAGCTGTCCGTGACATATTGAGACAGAGCATTAAAGCCAGAGAAGGAGGAGCCCAACAACAGCAGCAGCTGCAACAACAACAAGAACACCAAAAAACAGATGCAGCTACAACAACAGTAGCATGACTGAAACAAAGTGCCTTGACTGCTCATTTATTATGGACTGATTAGGAAGAGTGAGCTGTGGTCAATTAACACTCTTTCTTAGCAGAGATTTGGTTTTCCAATCACTTTAACTCCTGTGCCCTGACAAAGGGGCTCTATTGTGTGTCCCTCCGAGAGGGAACCATTACTTCCCTCGCACACATACTCGCTGTCTGTGTTATGCAGGGGGGAAAAAAAAAAAAGGCCAGCCTGTGAAGACGCTTTGTTCCAAGGAGGCAGGGATAATGAAGCCAGCGGCCGGGAAATTGCGCAAAAGGCAGTCACAGATCTGAAGCAAATCATTAGAGAACATATTTAGCTGAGCAATTAGGGACAATTAAGCTTTCTGCTCGCTGCACTCCAAATATGTTAATGACTACAGTACAGTGGACAAGCGAACATGCAAAGGCAAGAGGAAGGGCCATTTAGGTTAAAAGGGTTGGGGGGGGGGGGGAGTTGTTGTTCCGTTTGTACTGGGATTTTTTTTTCCACAGATGTTGTGTTTATCAATCTTTTTTTTTCTCTCTCTCTTTTAATGTTTGATGTGCTAGATGCCCATGTTTGTGCCAGGGTTAGGGATCTGAGCCTTAGGTTAGGTAATGGGCCCCTGCAGTGGAGCTGTTTGTGGGCACATAAACACACTCCTCTGCAGAGCTTCATCAAATTGCAATATCCCTCGTTTTCCCGAACAAATTACTAGTATCTAACAAAATGTAAAAAGGAATGTGGGGCATTTTAGATTTAGGAATTAATGTATTGACTTGCCTGTGATTCTCTGTGTTTAAGTTGTGAGGTAGTCAGCTGAGAGATAACATTAAGGGGCCATTTTACTGAGGAAGGCCTAGGCTATTTGACACATGATTAACACCTGAATGAATCCCTGATTGAGTCAACCTTGTCGAGAGGTCAGCGACTGTTGTTCTTTCAGTTACCTGATGGTATATAAGGCAAGGCAGTCTGAAAGTTATTTGAGGGAACAGCTATGTTTGGACTTGCAGCATGAAGTAAAGCGTTTTGAGTCATCACATCAAGTTTGAAATCGAAAGAGAAATATTTTAGAAAAATGTATTCTCCTTTTATTGCTGATGAGGATGGGATGAGCATTTTAACTTTTCAGTCCTTTAATGTATTTATAGTTTGATTGTGTGTGTTGTATTGATGCTGCTTGATTCTTGGGATCGTTGTTAATACCTTGACTTTCTTCGCTTGTAATTCGGTGACTGCTTTGCTGCTGTACAACTTCTATTTTTTATTTGACTAATTATAAGCCATCATAGAGAAAATGAATTCTGCTCTTTCACAATGAGCTGCAGACAGACCATATAAACACAAGATCAGTGATTATGACCCATTATTATTCAGATCTTAGTCTTTGTTTTCAATCTAACACTTACTCCCATTTGTGTTTTTTGTGTTAAATGAAAAGTATGTAAAAAAAAAAAAAAAAAGAAAAGAAAAAGGGGGGAAAAAGAGCATCTTGATCAAATTACCTCAATAATGATCATACATCTTTGTCTGTAATCATCTACCATTTCACACCCCGAATGCGTTGTTCCAGCATCATCAGCTGCGTCTGTCCACCTCATAGCCCCACCCCTCCGCTAAGGCTGAACCTCCCAGTGTAATATTTAATTTCCTCCTCACTAGTTCTTCTGTGGCACAGGGCTCTTTTTTGTGGTTGAGGCATAGTTGCTAAAGTGGTGGAACGTTCCCTGGCTTGTTAAAACAAAGTTGCCCCTGGATTTCTGGGTCACCTAGACAGTAATTCCCCGCCTGCTGCTGTTCTGTGATCCTGCGAGTGGTTCTCTGCTGGCGTTTGGTGCCGGGCTTGGAGCCTGCCTGGGATTTTTCCCATGACATATAAAGCCTGTTTTTTTCTTTAAAAAGCTCACAACTATCATGAAACAGATGACATTTTGTACAATAATGTCTTTGAGTCATGATCTTTATGTGTTGTCAATTGATACCTTTCTATTACAGCAAAGGAATGAAGTTAGGCTTGTTGGTGCATTGTCTGGTGTGTTTTACACTTAACAACTTTGCACATTAATGCTCCCTATGAGGATGCAGCAGACACAGACTGTAGGGATCCGGTGCCACATGTCTCCTCTGGGCTGGATGTCCGAAGAGAGCAAGGGCAGCAGAAATGATGTTTCTTTCCAATTAGACTAACACGGGGATAAAAGGCTTGCATTGTTTTAATTCTTGCTCACACTGAAAATGTGCTGCTTAGGCATGTTACTGTGTGGCCCCGCCTCCATTTGTCTTCTTTAACCCTTTATCTGTGGGGAAACAAAGGGGGCCTCAGAGGGACCCCAGCCCCACACAGCTGCCCTGTGTGCAAAGATCACTGAATAAAGGCTGATTTATAGTTGTACGTAGGCTCTACGTAGAGCCTCTGTCATATTCTACGAAAGTGACCGACGTCGTTGTGAGCATTATACTTACGCACTTATACTACTGTGCTGCTCTGCAAACAAACACAACCAAAACGTCGTATAAACTCTGGCGGCTTAAACTGAAACTCTCCATCGTCTCTCTGCTCAGTCTTTTCTTCTGTGTGTTTTCCTTGTTTCACCTTCCCCCCCCCTGCCCCTAAAACGTAGAGAATAACAAGGAGACATACACCTGTGTCTGTTTGTCTGTGTGTACACACAGGTCTGTTTAAGAGGGATTCTCAAACACCATTATTAACTCATCTGGGTTTTGCATGAGTGGCCTCCCTTCTGCCTTAATGGTCATCTCCAGGGGCATTTTCAGATCAGCTGTATCAATCATTGAGAGAAACAAGGTAAACTACTGTTTACCCACCTCTGTTTACCACTTCAACGCTGGTTGTCTCGCATTCTCAGACAATGTACACACACCAAGCAGACCAATCACAATTGTTGTTGTGTGCGTTGCTGCAACATGTAGTTACATTTTTGGGGAGGTGTATGTCAGGCTACGGTGTAGGCTATGGTGTAGGCTACGGCGTATGGTACGAGGCTATGTGTTACCCACTGCGTCATTTTAACGCAAAGGTATAAATCAGGCTTAAAGCTCAGCATTGACTTGAACCAATGCACTGTCTGCACCAGTGCTAGCCTCTAGTTTTAAGGATAACAGCTCATTATCGGGTGGCAGGTAGACACAAAAAATAAAAAAAAAGAGAGACGTGTATGTGACAGAGGAGGTGAGAGGGAAGTGTTAAAACTCCCATAAAGCATTCACCTGTGAGGACAGTTGGTTTGACAGCATGAGGACAAAATATATTTTTGGTTTATTGGTTACAGAGAAAAGTAAAACCTAGTGTCATGTTGATGTCAAGTGTAGGGGTTAATGGTGACTGCTGACAACGTAAAGCATCAGGGTGTATGTGTATGAAAGGGACCAATATGTGGAGAATACGAGAAAATAGTGAAGAATGGATGCAAAAGAAGTGGGGGGAAATGAGTTTGGGGAGCTTACGTGTGACACTTGAGTGTATGATGACCCTATTTCGTATGAATGATGTTCACCAGGGCATATAACTCAGTGACACATTGGGGTTTCTCATTTCTTAACATTTAATCGACTAAAGTTATTTTTTGAGCATAGAACAGAATGAGAACAGAATCATACCTTTAAAAGGGCAAAGTTAAATTGCACTGAAGGGTGGATGCCCTTCTGCAAGAAATGTTTGCTTTTGTTGTTGTGTTTAGGAGAGAAAGAGAGAGAGATGTAGGAGAGAACATTTTATAAGAGTAAAATATTACTATTTTTCAGTGGCGTGTGTGTGTGCGCATGTGTGTGTATGTGTGTGTGTTTTATATGTATGTGTACGGAGGAGGCAGAGATGGAGAACAAACGTGGCTGACAGTGTGGATTAGCTCCTGCTGTAAATCTGCCTCAGTCACAGATGGCAGGCCCTTGATCGCTCGGCTGTGACGGCTTGGCTCTCATCGCAGGAGGAAATCCCTGTCTGTGAGTCTAGGAGGCTGGGAAGGAGAAGGCTGGGGCCCGGCTGGGCAGCCACCAGTCATTGTCTCCCGTCTGTGCAGACATAGAGGTCTGGGTATTCAAGGGCGAAGACTGGCTTGGGGAGGGGTTATCTTACTTTGACTCTGCAGTTGTTCCATCCACCACACCATGAGAGCTTGTAAGTGGAACTTAAGCCTCCAGTTAAGATCAGCGTGACTTTTAATGACCAGTTTGAGAAACTGGGCAGGGAAGCTGCGTGCATTATTAAATGGAAATGAGACGAAAGGATGCATACAAATTGCTGCATAATAGTGGTATCCAATACGAGATCCATTGCTTGTTTCGCTAAAAGGGGTGCGCTTTCAGGGTCACACACCTAATAGTGAGGCCTGTCCTGACAACAGAGGCAGTTCTCTTCCCTCCCCACATGCCTCCCTCTCCCTCTCTGCCTCATGCATAATTCTTGAGACGCTCTGAAAAAGCTGGAAAATGGCTGTGACATGGAAAAATGCACTAATAAAGCAAATAGAGAAAAGTCACTCATATTTTAGGGTTTGCAGAACACCTTGCTGCTCACATTGAGATTCAACGGTGGCAGACAGGATGTGTTGACATCCAGTCGGCCAGAATGACAATACCAAATGTCTCATATGCATTATATTGAACCGTGCCTTCGTCTTTTTGTCTCAGCCTCTGCTTCTAACTACTTTTTTGTAACATATTAACAGAGCTCGGTCCCCCTGCTGTCTTACTTTACACTATCTGCATGTCCAGTGGCTAAGCTAAAGCAGTTAAAACCAGGTAAAATCAGAGGTGAGCCAGGCCACGCTCTGATGGCATGCAAGGGCTTTTTTTTCCCCCACAGGCAAGAGCAAAACAGACGGTAGCCATTTCTGGAATGTCCTCCTTTATTCATGCTTGTTAAAATGCAAAGTAAACCTTTCCAGAAACAGGATATTGTAGCCCCTAACCACTAGACCCTTTCTACATGCCACATTATGGCCAATCTGAAAGTAAGTTGTATAGACAGACACTGCTGCAATGCGCTTTTAATAAAGGCTGTTATTGCCCTGGTGATGCAGAGTGGATATGAGGATGAGGACTGTGCAGGCCTGGATGAGTAGGGCCCCAGAGGGCCCACAGCTCAGTCAGGCCTCCGTCAGTCGCCTGCCTTCTAATCCCTGTCCGAAGGGCATCGAGGCAGCATAGGAAATTGTTTGCTGTCCGCAGAACGTGCCAGGAAATTCATAAATACATTACTTTTCATTTTGAAAATATTACAAAAGACTAGACGTTTATTAAAAAAGCCAAAATGATGGCTTTATAGATTTTCCAGTTGTGCATCAGCATTCATATGACTCTGTTGCTCTTACTAACACAAGCAAGTCTTTTCTTTCCCTGTGCCCCATGCTTTATGGACTAGCTTGGTATGAATTCCTCTGCTGGCTCATCCTGTAATAGCAAATTGACCAGAAAGCCACCGCTCTATTCTGGGATAGGCTGTGAATAAAAATGTCTTGTGTCCAGATTTTTACTACCGCTCCTGACTGAACCCTCGTTCTATAAATACTGGCTAGCTTCGCCCCCAGGCTGGAAGGTGGGCAAAATCTGGATCCTGGTGTGCCAGCCTGGCCAGTAGATCTGACTTAGAGGTGAACAGAGGCAGTATAAATGTCAAAGTTAAGTGTTTATATACAGAAAGAATGAGACAATAAGAAAGTCATGAATTCAGTGAGGGCGAGTTGAGTCACGCTCACAACGACAAAAGCAATAGTCTGTCAAAATTAGGACATGAACATTTGCTAATGCTGTGTGTCCTGTATGTTTTACGCCCTCTGTGTGATTTCACTGTCAGTTATGTCATGTGGGTGTAAATATGCGGCACATTTTATTTTGCAAACTTGCATACCTATAAATGAGCACACACATAGGTGTCCACACTCAGAATCAGGCCGTGCGTGGGTGCGAGAGGCTATCCCTGTCATCAAGCCCATTTTCAGACGAGACTGGCAGCACATTATAATATTGGTTTCCCTCTCTCTTGTCATTACCAGACACTCTCCTTGAAAGCTGATCCAAAAGATAGACAGTCCATCAGGAGACAGTCATCTCATTTGTACTTACTAAACGTGTTAATGAGTTCTATTTTCAGGCCTAGAGGCTTTGGTGCTGGATATTGGAGCAGAGGTGGCGATCGGTGGTGTGAGGTGTTGGATCAGGAGGAGCACGGAGGGAGGGGCAGGAGGTAATGCAGTAGCCCTGCTGCCCCTCATGTCACTCACATGGAGTGACCACAGCCTCCACAGGGGCTGTCAGTCAGGGCTGAGGGCGGGAAGTCTGTGGTTATAGACAGACAGAGACAGCAGAGGAGAGAATAGATTGGGTGACGAAGACATAATGGTTGTGATGGGTTTAATTATAGCAGCAGTCATGTCACTGTCATACAGGTGAATGAGATGAAGGAGAAACAAGTCAATTGAAGTTTTTACCCTTTAATGACTGATTTATATGAAATGCGTTAGAGCATAGGACTAATGTATAGTCTTGATGTCCAAAATATTTTCAGCGCAAACAGAGGTATTTGTCTAATGCAAAAGTGGATTTTGTCAACACTGGACAAAGACTTCTCCACGAGTGTTATTAACGCGACTCCACTGACTCTTTTCACTGTGACTGCAATTACAAAGAGCCAGTTGTGTCTGTCCCACATTATCACACCCACTTTGGCTGATTGTCTTTGTAAAAGAATGCACGACCAGCACATTTTCCACAATGTACTGGCTGGTCAAATAACTTACGCAATACAATGTAGATACATTTTCCTCTAGTTTGGCTTTTCTGTACTTGTAATATGTAGTAGTTGTAATGTTTTATTTTTTCACCAGTTTTCTGCCCACTTCTTGCTTGAACTTCCCCCTAAGGCACACATTATCATCTTACATCCAGCATGGTCTTATCTATGATATTGATTGTAGTGCAAGTGTATGCCAGGTGGTGTTGGAACTAGAACCAATAAATTGTTAAACACTTAGATTGCTTCATTTGTTACTATGTTTTGGTATTGGGTGAACAATGGTGCTCGCTGTCAGAATTAGGCAGCTCAATTTGACCATAGGCGGCAACAGAGAAGAAGCAAGGGTAAAGTTTGGGAACTATCGAGTCGAGGCTAGGAAAGTTTTATTTAGCCATTTTTAATAAGGCTGTTTGTGCCCCCCAGAGAGAGCTGGTGGATCAAAGGGCATGATCTGTGCTATGGATGAGTTCACCCTGGGTCCAGCAGAGACGATCCGCCTCGCTGACAACAAAACAAAACCAGGGAGTGAATGATGCCCTATCCAGCAGCATGTTGCCCTCACACTCCGAAGGCTCCATTTGAATAAAGGCAGATGAAACAAAGACTGGCTGAAAGCACAGATGTTTTGATTCATTATCCACTCTCTGATAGATAGTAGTGAACAGTGTCTGTAAGTGTAGGAGTGTGTGTAAGTACAAATGTGTGTATGTTGCTTGATGTGCAAATTCATGTTATGTTTGTTTGATTTGATGAAAACACCCTTACAGACAAAAAAACATACAGACACATACAGGATGCACGCAAAACACACACACACACGTACACACACACACATCCGTGTTTTGAGTGCATTAGCAAAAAGAGTCCCCTCCAGTGCCTCAACCACATCAACTAAAAGCAGCCAGGCAGATGGCAGCAATGAGAGAAGTGCAGAAATAATTCAATAGTGAACCTTTCTAACCTTTACCTGTGGGCGTGAGCACCAGTCATTGATTCACGCTGTGCTTGACAGTACACTACACACCACCTGAGGAGGGTGAGAGGAGGGTGGATGAAGAGAAATGGATGAGTTTGGTGAAAAACACCAAAGGGATAGTATGAGTGGGAGGGAGGCTCTACTGTACATTGGTGGTGGTAGTGTGTGACATTAGAGGGGAACTTTCCACGGATGGATATTGGGAATTATTCTGGATTTGTCCAGCTTCCACAAATATTTCCCCAATATCGCTGGGTATCACCAATAGACAGAAATTCTCACGCCACATTGAGTGTGATACTGCGGGTCACAGTGGGCTGCCATTGATTACAAAGCACCTCAAGGCCTGGGTCCTACTTCTAGAGAATTATCCCGTAAACCTGACACACAGTGCAGTCACTGGTTGTCTCAGGGTACGTGTTGTGAAGAACACTGAGGTTGATGAGCAGAGCACATAGAGTACAATGTCTCTTGTTATTTGGTGACTACTGCCTGACCAGCAGTGATACTGTGAAGACACTATATGTTAAAGAAAGTAAGTCTGGATTTTGTGGAAGTCATGTCCACAGCCCGACACCAGATGTGATCGCCTAACCAGTGACAATCTGAGACAAAATAGTATTTACTTTGTGACAATCTTGGATATTTTTACTGCTTGACATATTTATGGTGTCCCTCCTGCTCCAGTTGATGACCTATGTCTCACAGACTCTCTTTGTCTGGCTGGAAACATTTCTCTGTCGCTGCTGTTTTATAAGTTGGCTGTGGATATGTTCTTCCCGCTGTCCATTTGGAACAAAGGAGCTTGGATGAGCATAGTGATGGATGATATTTAAGTAAGGGAAAATAAATGAGAAGCCAACCGTTTACACTGTAAATGCACACTGAAGAGATAAAGTTCCGTGCTATGAGGGAGAGTGGAAAATAGTTTTAGTGCAACAATATGATTTTGACCAATTACCAAAAGCAAAATACATTTTTGTTAGCAATATCTGAGGTTTGGCTCCATAATCAATCCGTTTCAAATACCAACAGGATATGTTTATGTACTAGCAATATTGTTTAATTACTTACTCCCTGTTTGGCAAGACATGCATCCTCTGACACAGACATGGCTAGTAAAGAACTAAAAGTTTGCACATGTGTATCCCCACTTGACAGAGCTTGTTTAACTAACACTGAAAACAAATAAAATTATACTGGAAAAAAGGTATTTTATTTGTAGTATGAGAAAAACTAGTTTTGTTTTTGTTTACATAATAAGTATTGGGGAACTCTTAAGCATATGTCTATTTTCTGAATTTCATGTTGTTTTATAGATTGACTTCAAAATGATTCCTGCCTATTTAGACATTTTATGATGATTTTTAAATCTTGTTGCAATTTACAAGGATTTTCTGCCTTTTAGTGTTTTATACTTTTAACATGCACGTTCATTTGTGGACCCCTTAATGCTCTTTGAAAGATTTCTTTTCCCATAAAACCACATTTGCAAAACATGCTGTATATAGTAATAAGAAAGAGAAGGCAAATAAGTTGGAAACAGCAGAAAAACCCACCCTGACCAATTTGAAGCATTAAGGTGAATAATCCATTGTTTAGAAAGCAAGCAAAGGTCAATTTTCATGCTACTTGCTCAGTAAGCATACAGGAGAGCATATCGAGTCAGTTCAGCTGCGCTGCACAGTCAAGAGGGAAGGACAAGAATTCTGAGTCCTGTGTTCTACCAATGCTGCTATAAAAAGATTTTTTCAGTCTCCACTCAAGAGGTAGATGGTTTTGTTTTTTGTAGTTGTAATATTATACTGATGTGTGTGCACTTGAATAACTAGTGCGAAAAGAGTAATACATTAATTACAAACATACATTTGTTAACTAATTACATTTTGCTGAACCTTAACAGTTTTAAGCATCCACTATCTCTAGTCAGTTAGGCAATGAAGGTGTCGGATAAATTGACAAACATACAGACCAAAATGAAATGCCGTCTGTTTTTTGTTTGTATGAAGTAGTGTGAAATTAACTACACAGGATTTTCTGGTCACAACATGTTATTTAGCTTTAAAAATAACCATTAAAACAAAAGTTAGTGATGCCGTGGGCATTTCTTTGGTTATCAGTGTTTATGTAGACATTTTAAAAAACATCCAAAATTGGATAAAGAAAAAATCAGTAATATCAGGTTAAATGCAATTACAAAAAAGTTTGCAGCACAAACACTGTTCTGTAGTTGAACTGTTTATTGTTTTTTAGATTACTTTGGAGTACTCCAGCACATGGTCATCAGCTTGTTTGTGCTTTTACCCCGATTTTACCTTGACTTACCCGAAGCATATTCTGAGCTGTGATTGTCTCAATAGGATCTTGTTTACTGCAATCTGCAATGAACAATATTGCATCAACTTCTGGTTGCTTGTAGTAGTAATAGCAGTGAAAGTCTGTAAAAAAAAAAAAACTGGAAGTTATTAACCTTAGCAGTATCTGTGGACTATGGGTTCTCTGAAAATGAGTTCCTCTCATGTATATGGTGAATATTTCAAGCACTTGGGAAAACTCAAGACGGGGCACATATGTGTGTGTGAGATGTAGATTGGAGAACACAGTGGATGTGTTTAAATCCATGTCACAAGTCGTTGTCAGTCTAACAGACAGGCCAGCACCCTGAGGCTTACTCGATTTAAAGTGGCACGGGGGCCAGTATGGCAGCCAGAATTAGGAAAAATGGGCTGTGTTTTTGTCATGTTAAACCGGGCAAAAGAATCTAATTGGGTGGGGGAGAGCAAATGGCAATACCGTCTTTGTTTAAGGGCCCTCTGCAGTCACTTTGCAGGGCCCATTGTGCATTGACCACAATAGCATTAGTTTGTGCTCTTGTTCTGAACTCCTCTTTTCTCTGGCTCTCTGCAGTCAGCTCCTGTCCGTTCCACTCTGTCTCCACGCTTCACTTCCACGCTCCACCAGTGGTCAGGAAGGGACTCAGAAACATGCCCCCCATCATGATCAGCCTTGCTCCCTTCCTGTCCTGTATTATCCCACCATCGCCATCCTCAATCCTTCCCGTCCTGCTTTCTTATCCACACCATTAAAAAGATAAAGATAGAGAAGGAAAGAAAACTTTTTTCCACTTTGTCTGTAGTCCACTTTTGCCCTGAGAAGAGAATCTTTATATTCCTATATTGTTATCAGTTTTAAAGAATCCAATCATTTAATGAGAAATTATTAAAATTGATTTCTCCATGAGTTCACAGACAGGCTTGCCATGAGCTCTTGCAAATGTGCGATGAATGATTTGTACTCATGAAAATAAACTTATTTTCTAGCTTCAGAAAATGATAATGGAACAATTATGTTAAGTTATTTTTATTGTCAATACAAAACTGCTTCAAATCTGCCTAACTCTCATGGAATAGACCTGACAGCGGTGTAACATTATAAATTACTTTAAATGCAAGGCAACCATTGGAATATACCCTGGTACTTATAATGATTCTTTTTAAATATTCTTTTATCTAAAGCTAGGCACCGTCTTTAAAGTAATGCTTGAGACACAGTACAGAGAAGAGCACTTACCTTTCATGATGTTTCCTACTACTTATAGTAGATTATAATCCACAGGGGGTAAAAATACATTTGTGGCCATAGTATGATGTAAATGGCAGCAAACCTCCATTAAAAATTTCTAAATTCGTGTGTCTCGGAGAATATGCTATAATCAACAGCAGGTAGCAGATGAATAAATGAGACCTCTCTGTAGTCAGACCAAGATTATAGTCTTTCACCTCCAGCAAATCCATGTGCAAATTGTGTAACAACTATCCTCAGTATATTTAGTGCACTGTTAATGGCCCTGTGCCTTGTGAAGGTGTAATCATGCGTGATAAAAAACGGGTCCAAGTTACTAACCTAGGAGCAATCTTGTGTGCATTAAAGTGTCCTTTTCTTTGTTACAAAGGTCATTCATAACTTGGTCGCGTTGTTGATGTACAGTGAGAGATATTGATTGATTAATGCATTAAGTGCTCACAATCCATTAGGTTCTGTGAAAGGGACTGGAGAGAAGACTCTTTCTCTCACAATGTATTTTCACCTCTCTCTGTTGTTCAAAGGGCATCATTTTTTTTGCTGGCAAAGTTTAAGGGACAAAAGCCTGAATATCTGCCAAGTAATGCATTCAAAAGAACACTGGTCCTCATGAGTGTCCGTTCAATTACTCTGAAAAGCCTGACAAGGAATTGCTCTTCCATTAGCCTTCTGCTCATCCTGACCCTAAAAGAAAATGCTGTTCATTGTCTTCACCTACTGTAAAACAAGCATACCTCAGCACCTGAAGGCATGAAAAAGATTTACAGTCTTCTGTGTAAATACAAAGAAAGTAATATATATGCACAGACATTTTGAATGTAGCCTCACCAAAATGATGCCATCTGCCACTTCTCATTGTTAACACAGGGGCTACCTTTTATCTGAAAAGTAATAGACCATAAGACAAATTCAGTGACGACAAAGAGGATTATTTTAAACCTTGCAACTGTTTTTAGCTGATTTTGTTAATCCATCGACTAAATCAGAGAAGACACAGATATGCTTTTCTTTTTTGTCCAAATGTTGTGTACCTTCTCAGGATGGTTTCCAGAACCAGGTCATAGGGTTATTGTCTTACTACTTAGTGACAAGGAATAGGAGACCTTTATCATCTGGGCCCTAAGCAGGGAAGCCCGTGAAAGGGGTCTGAGAGTCAGTCATTACCTTAGAAACATGGGCTGCATTAGAGATTCATAACAGTGTGCCATCTCTGCACCTTTCATCTCCACCAGGGCCAGCTCCATTAGGATCTTTTATCTTTGTGCTGATGGCTGCTCTTGATAATGGGGCTGCCGAGAAATCCCAAAAAGTAAAGACTCAACTCTGACACTATTGGCCCTCCCTTTCTTCAAGTAGAGTAGTACATCAGAGTACAGTAGAAGATATATACACTCTTATTTGCAGTACTAAAACCAGATTTACTAGATTTCTCTTTTTTACAAAAACATTTTCCTTACCCATTACTGAAGTCTAGTTAATGGTTTGTAGTCTCACCACACCATAGCTGTTGCTGTCCCTCTCATATCCACCGCCACCTTTGACACTACAGTCTGATCATGTTGTTGACGATGTAGCCAAAAGAAAATTTTTTTTGCATTTCCTCTTTTATTCATGCTATCAATCAATGTGCCTCTGTTGCCCGTGTGACTGGTGCAGTTTTTTTTAAGAATAGGGATTAGTAAAATATTGGCATTCTTCCTGCTGATGCCCCCCATGAAAATGCATTAATGATATCCCATGCAAAGCCTCATTGAAAACTTTGCTTTTGGGCAGACAAACACAACTGCATAATGGTATAGTAATTCATGCAAGCCAATGTTTTTCAAATGTTACAGTAATTATGAAAAATATTCGTACTTTTCCCCTACATACCCGCAGCAGAGCAAATCTCATTTCCAAGGCAAAGCAGAGAAGGAACACGCTGAATAATCATTGTGTTTAATGCTCTGGTCATAATCCCAGGTTTTATGATGGTTTTCTAATGATTTTCTAATGATGTTAAATATTAGTAGAGAGTACAGCCATAATTTGAACACAGCGGTCGTTTTTTCAAAGCTCTATCAGCACACCCGATTGCAACTACAATGAATATTGCACTGGGAATGAGATTTAAGAGCCATCCCTTTTGGTGTTTTATTTTGCCGTCTCCCCATCTGCCATAAATCCTCATTGCTGTGCTCTTGAAGCCTCCGCCCTTGCCTGCCTTCCCCAGGTGGGAATACAATTAGGTGCAGGGGCCATTTCATTCAGTGCCACTGTCTGTCCACCGCAGTCATTCGTAAAAAACGCTGGAGCTGTCCCAGTGGAGAAAACAGTGGACTCCTGGGAAATATAAAAAAACAAGGAAAGAAGAGGGAGAGAAACAGAACAGAAAATAGTGGAGAGATGAGCACAAAGACGGGAAAAAATGCACAGAATTGCTGTCAGAGGAGATACAAGCTTGGCCTCTGATGAGTGACAATATTGAGCAAAATATGTATTGGAGACAAAGGCTTTGTCTCCTTCCTGTGCCTTTTCAATGAATTACACCTCTCCACCCCCTACCCCCAGCTTTTTAATTAAATGGCTGCAGCTCCATCTCTCTATCCGTAGCTCCCCATTACAGAGGCTAGATAAGGGATTGCTATCTGTAGCATGTTAAGAAAGGCTGCTGGGCAGCCAAGCCTCATGAAATTTGTCACAAGATCTCATTTTCCTCATTGCCAGACGTGATGCTTATAATTGATGTGGAGGCAGCAGTAATTTATTGGCCGTCCGCAATTATCATCCCCTTCTAGCAGGGGGATGTGACTGCAATTTATAAGTGTGTGCGTGTGTGTTGTTGGTGTGTCTGGTGTTAGGGGTGTGACATTGTATCGTATAAATTAACACAAAAACATGTTTCTCCATATCGCATGGTAAGTGTGTATCTGTGTATGTGTGTGTGTGTGTGTGTGTGTGCGCCACTTTAGAATGCAAATTAATGACAGGCTCCATATCATAAACAATATGGGGCCTGTAATGCAGCCACGTTCAGTTGAGGTGTCGAGGCTGTCAGTGCGCCAGCTGGACTTTCACACACAGCCGGGGGGTGGAAGGGTAACCAGAAGCCTTGGAGGTGCAGGGGGGGGGTCAGATAGGGCGGGCCAGAGGGGGCTGGTGCCGCAACCCTTTGTCCACAGCTCCTCCTTATGTCTTTAGGGTTTGTTTTCACACACTAAAAACAATGACAATGGGGCTAGATTGGTAATAACATGGCAATCTGAATACCGTGACTATCATGCTGGACGTAGTTTACGAGTGTGTTTTAATCAAAAATGATTTCTCCTCTTCTACTTTTCACTGGCAGTATTCAGAAAAGGAAATGCACATTGTGTCCGAGGGGCATTTGTCACTATGAACTCTAGTGACAGAGTGAACTGAAGTACTGAGTCAAAAATAATACATTTTCACATTGCCAATAAAAAATCTGCATTCATGAACCTAGGAACATCATTACTGTTATCAAGGCAGCACTTCAGTTGAAAAATGAGGCAATTCATGGCTTCTTTGTACTATATGGGTAATGTGAACTCACCAGGCTGAGGACAGGGTTGTACGGCCACAGTGTTTGTCATGCTTTTCTCAAGGCCTTATAATTTTCTATTTTTATTTTCTAAAGATAATTTCGATCTTATTTTCCGTTCACAGATAACATCAGCATTTTAGCTTCACACACACAAAACTACTTCTAACGAATTGAGTGGAAAAGTCTCGTGTTCTGTGCCTCGCTCTTGCGCTGTTTATGCACTCTGCTCTGTAAACGAATAGCAGCTTTAGTGGTGCACGGATTTTCCTGTTGCACAGTGGTGAGCTCCATGGTCAGAGTGGATTGCTGTCATGCCATGGTGGGGAAGAGAATGAAGAAGATGAGGGCTGTCACCAGCAGCCACTCTGAGCATGCTCCCTTTGTCTAGGGAAATGGAACCTGTTTGTTTTGTCTACCTGCACGCCTGTTGTGTGCACTTGCCAAATTAGACTTTCAAATCAAGAAGCCAGTGGGAGACCAAGACTCTAGTTTTCTCCTTCCCTTTAATAATCATCCCTGTTTACTCTTCAGGGAGTCATCTTTATATATTTTTTTTTCTTAAATGCGCCCTCTAAGCACGGAGAGTGTCTTTAATAAAGCAAGCAGGCAGAGCGCCATTCCAACATGTGAATTGCACAGGAGAGAATTGAGAGATGGAAGCAATAGAGGAACACCGGAGGAGGGGGGAGTGGGAGCTGCTGCCGCTGCTGCCGCTGCACCCTTCATGCTATTATCTTTATGGCATAGCAAAACATGCTTCAGGCAATCAGCATGAAATTGTTAATTGCTCAGCCCACTTGTGCGTTGCTCAGGGGACAGGGGCCTCCAGGAGGTCCTGCATCGAGTGAGTAAGGGGTGTCCAACTAAGTGCCTGCACGTCTGGTCTCTCACACGACACATACTGCCGTCCAACAAACATGTTGTCTCCTCGCACTCTCAGTGACCTTCACAGAATTGCAGCAGGAATCACCAGAGGCGTGTTCCATATAGTGCATTTAAGAATTAATTGTAGCTACAATAGAATTTGTGCTTGTTTAACATATTTTCTTCACAGTGGAGTGGGCTGTAGGCTTAGCTAAGACAGTGATGTTTTATAAAAGGTAGCAATACAGTAATTTAGGCTTTAATATGTGAAGCAAGCATTAAGGTGTGCACTCATGATCATACTGCCTACCTGAAAATGCATTTCTTTCCAAAGGTTACACATAAACACAATGTAGACACAGACAAAAAAAATTTTTTTAGCCTATTTATACTTTTGTATTGTTACCTGCAGTGCTCTAATGGATTCATGTGAACTGTATGTCAGCCTATGTCAGTTCTGTCTGTTTTCTCTGAAATGTGATGTGTCATAATCAGTGAGCCACAGATGTAATGGATATTGTGTGAGATAGGAGTCAGAACTGAGTGAACCCAAACCCTATTTTTTAAAAAAAGGCAATTTTTTTCTGATTCACATGAAGCATGAGGCCATGATGAAAATCCTCAGGACAAAGAGTGTCCTGAGGATTTTCATCACAGAGGGTAGTATTGGCTCCAACATGATTACACACAAACAAATGCAGCTCCCACACCTGTCCCGTGCACTTCTTTCACCTTTCAGAAGTAGCTCCAGGTGGCTCAGAGGAGGATATGTAAGACATCTTTTCAAAATGAACACCACCCCTCCCGTTACATGCTCAGTCAGAACATAATGCCCCTCCTCCTTGGCTATCAGTTTTGTTCCTTTTGGAAGAGAGGGAGAAAGAGCAAGGTTACACGGGGCGTCATATTAATGGGGCCTGTCATGCGCGTTGATCGTCTTAGGTGTGGAGGAGGATGAGCGCTCAAAAGGTGTTGTCTTCAAATAGGATTTCTGCAAGTGAGACATCCTCGTTGGGTGATATCCCCCCCAGAGCAGCCACTTTCTTATAGAATGATCTGTTATTAAGCAAATGAAGTGCTGCGGGCCCAACGGTAAATCCCTCCACTTTGTCATGGTGTGCTCTCAGTTATCACATCCTGCTCTCTCATTCATTCCTGATGTTTTACCCATTTCAGCATGTTATACCAGGGCACAGCAGCCTTGTGTTTGAAGTCAGTGGCCCCCTTTGGAGTATGTGTGACATGAGGATGATTCCAAGTTGTAATCAATGACTCCTTAAAAGGTGCATTGATCTTAAATTAAAAAAAAACTAAGCATGTCTTTCTCTTGAGTCAAATAAAGTTAAAGGCACAATTTGTGATACCAATCTAAATGAAAAGTTAGAACAAGTATTAAATATTTATTCACAATCACTTCTTTTTATATATATTTCTTTTTTTAATATAACTTACACTACAAAACCAGTAAATTTGAGTGTGTATTATTTGTAAATTAATTTAAATCATAATCACTTGCAAAGCAGTCACGTATCTATGTATTTATGTACTGTATGTATGTTACTGTAACTGACATTTCTTTGTTTAAAAAGTCACTGAGTGTCTAAAGAAAATGCCTGAGAGTGCTGTTAGAATATCAAGTTACAGTTGCTACAGCACGTGTGTCAGATCAGTTGAACTTTCTTTTCTCCCACTAGTGTATAGCTTGTATGTTGCACTTCCTGTGTTTAGTTTCAGGCCCTGTAATCCCTTGGACTACTCTTACTAGTGGCCACTGAGAGGAATTTGTTTTGGCAGTCTAACATCAGCTTAATCAGTCAACTCCACAACAACTCTAACTTAAGGAACAATTAGGAAATCTCTTAATAAACTTTGGTTTGACATGGGCCTTTTGTCCCGGCCATCCAGATACATGATAGAGGAGAAAGAAGGGGCGATTGGAAGGGGGCTGAGTAGACAGGGGGAATGGCAACTGCTAGACAGGAATTGATTGCATTAATTGATATGCCAATATGTAAGCTTGTTACATCCACCATTGCTTAGGATGATGGCTAACAGGTCCTGCTGATCAATGGAACCAATAAAGGCTTCATCCATTAATGAGCAATGTGGTAATTAATGTTATCCCTAAACCAATTACCCCAGGCAGTGGATCTACAGGAAAAAGCAGCAAATAGTCCAACCAGGTTATCTCTTTTATACTCTTAGCAATTTTGCTCTGCGAGTTAACATGGCTGTACAACTGCACCAAGGCTATCATAGCCCAAAGAATGAATTGATTGCACAGGTTATCAAATAAATTCCTAATTAATTTCACATTTATTATTGTACTTAAACAAGGCCACACTTTTTATTGCCTCGGCCTTGAAGTTATAGAACCAGCTAAAGAAGTCATGGCTTCATATTCTAACCTAGTCCAATTCATCTTGATCCTTTTATATGGGGATTCAAGTGGGTAGAGCTGAAACTTGCCCTCCTCCCTCTTTTCCTGGAACAAAAAAATGAATCGATGACCATGATATAACAAACAGGTTTTTAGCCAATACCTCCTGAACCACGTAATTATTACACCTCTAATTATGTGTTATATGCCGAGTAGTTTATGTGGTAAAGAATATGTCTATGGTGTCTGTCCATAGCCACAAAAGCCTGATTGTCTTGAGAGTGGCAACAAAGAGCAAGACAGAGAGTTAGAGCCAAGTAACAAACCACAGCTCTCCCTGATAGACACACTGTCTGTACATGAATAATAGCAGGTTCATAAATCAATACTATTGTTTTTATGTTTTAAAGTAAGACTTGTCTTACCTGGAATTCATTCATTCATTGCTCAACATTTTCATTCTTCTCACCATCCTATGATGTAAATAAAACAGGGTTTTCTGCTTTTAGTGCACGGTTATTGTTCAGGAACAATGGAGAGAGTATAGTGTGACAGTCTGTGTTTTACTGCAAGTCTGACTTTGGAAACAATAGAGTGTTAAGTAAGTGACAGTCGTGCTCTTGTCAGGCCCTACCCTCCATGCCTTCCTCTGCCCATTTACAGTAAATGTTATTCACTTATTGAGCATTACATGGCGGCTGCAGTTGTTTTCAATTGATTATGGAAGCTTGGCCGAAAAATGTGTTTGTTTAGCCCTGCAAGGCACAAGCATCAATAAAATGTGTACATTTAATAAGTAATACCTAAATGCGGGAATAATAGTGTGTCTGTATGTAGGCATGTGTAATGCATGCATGCATTTATTAATTACATTTCTTTACCTTGTAGGGGAGAGCTGTTACGAACCAATGTAAGATAATGGAAAAGTTCGTTTTTATACTTTAAGTATCCTTACCTAAACAGACTTAACAAAATAAGAAACAGAACTAAGTGTGAGATAATGACTTATTAGTTGGGACAAGCCCTTTAGAACAAAATCCAGTTTATGTAATGGGTGTTGCAGAAGTGCAGAAAGGCCCATCTGTCTCTCTGCCTATTATCCGAAGCCTTAATCGGGACTTACAGCAGGGCAGGCTAAATAAACAGTAAGTAAGTTGTCTTGGGTAGAGGAACGTCAATGCCTGCAACTTGCTCAAGCCTTTGCTCTGAATAGTTCTGTATTGACCCCTCAGGACCCCCCGAGAATTCCCTAATTGAAAATTAATATTGAATCAATGCCGCGGGCCATTTGCATATTGATTATAAACATCCAGGAAGGCACCAAGTATGTCTTGGATCAATAGGGCCCTTCTGCAGCAGGCCGAGTGCACTACATCACATGGCAGCTGCCTGCTCCTGAGGTTAATGACTGCTGCTTGTTAAGGAGCTCTTGTCAGGTAGAATCCAGCCGCAGGGTCTTTCTGCCAAAGCTGGCAGCAGGTGAACTGTGGAGTGTGGAAAAGGAGGTACAGATGGAGCGGATGAAGGGGAAATATGGAATTCAGGCAACCAAGTCCAAGTTTTCTTCTGCATTAGGTGTGTTAGCAACTTGTAAGCATGCTTACAAGTGCTCTTTATCAACCTGAGTTTATACCTTCTTTTTATAGTCTGTTATTTATATTTTTCGGCCTTGGAACCCTATAGCATTAAACCCTGATTGAACACAGACCATAAAATACTACAGCCATGTGTTTGTACTGTATATGTGTCTGTATAAGAGAGGATAAGGAAGGGGGACTGATCAAAGATAAGGCCAACCATTTCCAGCCCCTGGAGGCAGAGAAAACAATATTAGGTAGATCAAAATGGCCCTTTTTAATTTGAAATGAAACTTTCACAGCATTACATGGAAAAGGAGAACGAGAATCCTCTACTTTAAAGCACCGATTAAGATTCAACACATACATTCCTCTCCCAAACTCCCCATAATAGTTTCCACATGTTGAAGAGATGTAAGAGGTGGTGGCAGGATGGCAGTGGAGACAATGGAGCAGAGGGGTTAGATGCAGATAGAGGGAAATGAAGAAAGAGAGCTCCATCAAACCACGATCACTGTAGAACCCCGCAAAAACCCGACTGGTTGGTTTAGTGGCAGTGTTGAAGCTTGGTTAAACTAATGGGGCTCTCTAAAACTAGATGATTCTCTGAACCCACAGGAGACATCAGACCTGGTGTGAAACACATGTGATAGCAGCTTATCCTCCAGTCTATGAAAGGCAAGGTCTTGAATTAATGCCTCTGTGCAGACTGTGTCCACTCTCCTCTCGCCACTTCCCCCACCCCAACGCACACCCTGCACTGGGAGCTAGGGTCTGGGAGCTGAGAATGGAGTGCCGGGCCCAGAGAACCAGGCTGCATCTGATTGCTTCATTACAGGCCCTTTCATTGACTTGGTTGCACTGAACTGATGAACTGAGGCAGTGGACAAGAGCACATAATAGGAAGAAATGAATTCTTATCACAGCCTTCTCAGGAGGCTAGTGGTCCTGGCTGGAGCCAACAGAGGCCATGGCTGAATGTAGAGGAGGGGCTGTATCTGGGCCCTTTTTCATGAACCAGAAGCAGGATCTAGACAGAGGACATGATGGAGCTTTAGCATGCTGGATCGGTACACAGGGGAGGATCCCTGGATCCACAGAGAGCCATATTATTGTAGGCAGCTTGTTTTAATGATTAGTTTGGTGATTAGTGTTTGCTTTCTCCTGGTAACTGACACCTACGGCATAACATTTTTTTCAATTGTTTATTCCAGCAGTCCTCCAGAGGCAGACTTCTGCTAGTTAGAGTCCCTGCTTTAGGCCCCATAGCAGCACCCAAACACCAACCACTGAGATGAATAATTAATTTTGTACCTTATTGGGCTCTCACCCCTAACTCGCCAACCTCTGGCTAATGAGTGAGAAGAGTCTTCTGCAGCAAATACAATAACAGCACCCATTATAAAAACACCAGCAACACTAACAACCACAGCCGTGCATACAGTACAAATGTGAGATGTGGTATAGCACAGCACCAATTTAGCAGCAGGCTTGGTCTCCATAGGGCAGGGGTTGTTAATCCCAGACCATGCCTTAGAGAGGCTAGGGACTCGACAACTCTGACCGACCTGCTCATTTCCATGCTTATGTGCACAGTCAGCACTAAACTGTGGAGGAGGAGGACCCTACGTTTTTCTTTTTTTACAAATGCTGCAAATGTGATCCTTAAACCATTAACATAACAGTTTCCTTTAAAAATGAAAGTCGCTTCAAATTATGTGATGTTGTGTCATCATAATGTTTCACACTATGTGCATAAATTTAAAAAAGAAAATCTATTTAGTAGAGTCCACTGATGGACCGATCAGGTACCACACCTACCCGCCAGCACGTTCTCCCCTCCTCCTCCCTGCTGCCATCAAATAATTCCCCTCCCTTTCCTGCTCATACCTGTTCACTTGGCACAAAATGGATGCTGCAAAGCCATTTAATTGGCCTCCACTTCAGAATCCAAGGGCATTTGAAATGTCTCTTTAATAATATCTCTTCCCCTTAATAATATCTCTTCCCCTACCTCCTCTCCCTTATCCTCTTCCCCCTGTAGCCAGTGGACATCAGACAGTCTTGGTGCTCATCCTGAAGATCTTTTGCCCTTAGTGATTGCTACTGGGGTGTCGTGTTTTCTTTTTTCTCTCTCTCTTTTTTTTTTTTTTTTAGCATGGGCTAAAGAACAGTATCAGACATACTAGTCATTTTGGTCATTTTAGAGCAGCTGGCCCATGTTTTAGCCACATCATCAGTTTCATTTTTTCCTTGCCTGTCTCTTCCTCTCCCTCTCTCCTGTGGCTGAGCCAAAGATAACTGAGTAGCAGTGTTTGACTGTAATCACTCCAAGTCTCTTTCTCTGGAGAGCAGCACAGCGGGCAGTGTAGATCCACCCCTCCAGGAGTTTTCAGCCCACTTTTACAGTATTATGACATGTCCACGCAGAATCAGATAAAGTTTGCTTACATACATGCGATGCACACATACACATCCCTTTGAACTGTATGGCTTTGTTATTTGGATAGATCTATCATTTAATAAACAAACAATACTCAAACTGTGCCTAGAGATACATAAAATTGACCTGCTCTGAGATAGTAGCCATATGAATAAACTTTACAGCAAAAAAACAACTGTAATGCATGGTGGCCTGAAGCTCTGCTCTGTCATGCGTCATTCTGAGGCATTTTTGAATCTCAGGTAAAATTAAAAGCCTAAAGCGATTTGACATACTGATTAAGCTCAGATAAATACAAGCTGGGTATACCACTGAGATTAGAAGAATAACTAGTTTAAATGATGGTTGAGTTGGTCCATTGCATCTCATTATCTGGCTCCTAGTCTATTTAGTAATTAAGGCTGTAAGGTGTGTGCATAAACAAATAAATAAATAATGCTGCCAGAAATATTTGATAATAAATTAATACATTACAAGAAGTGAATAAAGGAGCAGCTAATTGTATGAGATGAGTCTTTTTCATTAGCCTTTTGAGAGGAAATTTCATTATATGCATCACAAGCCATACTGCCAGACGAAATGCAGTTTATAAAGTATGCAAATAAGAATAAAATATTATGTTCGGGAAACCATAAGAGTCATAGCGCTGCATTCGAATAGAACATCCATTTAAGCGGTTGTTATCTAGTTTTGATATAGCTTTCATTTAACGTCTCTTCACTCCAAAGAGTGACAAGCAGAGGTCACAGGAAAAAGTGGACAACACAGATTCCCTAAAGAGAACTCCTAACCCAGTGAAAGGTGCTCACCTGTGCTAGTAGTCTTTGTGGGTTTGTAGCTTTTTAGTGGCATGTTGCGTCAGTCTTTTTGGGAGATATAAAAATATACATATTTTTAGAATTCAGTTTGGATTGAGACATAACCTCACTGAAATATTAACATATCTTCTTGATAATCACGTATATCACATATAAACTAGCAATAAAGGTGATCCGTGCTACTCTTTTTGCTTAAGTTTAGCATACTTGCAATACAACTCACAGTATTGATATTCAGTTTTGTTCGCTTTCTCTATAGCTATTGTTGCAAGCAAAACATAAACCTGGTTAAATGCATCTCCGATAGTTGTACTGCAAAGTTGTTTGATCATTTTGTACATAATTACAGTGGAAAACAACCTGCCTATTAAGACTTTAATGGCAGTAATACTGAAAGCAATTACCATTACTTTGCTGCTCACACTGAAAATAAAGATTTCTCTAAATTAAAAGGATCCTCTGACTACTGCTAAGGCTAATTGTGTGGGGTCTTGTACAGACATCTGGTTGTACATCATTTGTAAGGGCTAAATGCTGATCAGTTAGGAAGGCCTTTACAAGCTGTGTCCTAAGTGTGTGTTTTTGGGACTGCTCTGCTGCCAGGGAGTCTGATAGCTCTTGAATTATTTATCTATCAGGCTGCTGGACGGTAGTCACGGCGACCTAGGCCCCGTAGTGGTTGTCTGGCGACATCTCCCTCCAACAGTAGCCATCAGCAGACGGAGGTAGGGGTGCTAATGAGCAGGGTGCATGAGTTTTCTTACCCTCCAACCCTTCCTCACATATAGACTCTCCGCACTGAATAAAGACACACGAAAGATTTGCAAAGATCTGAGTGCAGAACTTTTTAATTAGGGAAAAAAACGAGGTTAGAAAAAGACAAAGATTGAAAAAGAAAGATAGAAACAACCACCCGTTTTCCTATTAAGGAGAAATGTCAAGCGCGGTGGTGAAGCAATAGTCTGTGTGCATCCCTTTGTTGTCCTCCCTGACATTGAAGGCTAATTTTTCATGGTTATTTGAACTGGAAAATGAAAGAGAGGTTTGCGATTATTTCCTATAAATGACAACACAATTGCATTACGCTTCAGTACAAACAC